>NC_091462.1:325000-468551 GCF_027789765.1 Dendropsophus ebraccatus
ATGTACACTAATGTAAAAGTAAAAAAAAAGTGAAAAAAGTGTGCAAACACAACACAGCCCCCCCCCAATAATAAAAATGCATTACATTCCCCATTCACTATAAAACATGACATAAAAGTGATCAAAAACACAAATCCTATACATATTTGGTATCGCCACGTCCGTAACGACCCAATCTATAAAACGATATCAATAATTATATCGCACGACACACGCTGTAAAAAATAAATAAAAAAAAACAGTACCAGAATAGCCATAAAAGAGATCAAAGTCATATACATATAAAACTTGGTATCAATAGAAACTACAGATCTTCCCGCATAAAATAAGCCCCAAACCAGCTCTGTCGCGCAGAAGATGAGAACGCTATGGATCTTGCAATGTGGCGACAGTTTTTGTGGGTTTTTGCTAGGAAGATAGTTTCTATTGTGCCAAAGTGGTAATAGTTAAAAAAACCTACACAAATGTGATACCGCCGTAACCGTAGTGACCCAGAGAATACATGTTTTATGTTATTAGTGACCGCCGATACCGATTTTTACGGCGATCACTAATAGACACTATTCTGCTGCCATCAGCTCTTTATGGCAATGGGGCAGAATAGTGCAGCGGCGTCGGTAATGCCCGCAGCCCCCTCCTCTCAGCTACCGGAGATCGCTGAGGGGTTGGAGCAGAATGTGGGGTCAGTCCCGGCCAGTCCCCTCACTGGCAATCGCTGTTATTACCAGTATAATGGCGGCCACCGGTAACTGGCATTGCCAGCGCAGCTGAACGCTTTCATTTCTTCTCACCGTGAATCCACAGTGAGAGGAGATAAGAACATGTCCCCCCCTGTCCCCAGAATTAACCCTAGTGACCTGGTCACTGACCCTCCCCTCCCAGGGCGGCCATCTGATCCAAGATGGCCGCCGCCATCTCTGTGAACAGACACTGTTCACAGTGATGGATTCCTAAAAATGATCAAAGCTCCATTCTCTCCACCACCGGAGGTGACGAAGAGCATGGGGCAATGATCGGGGACCACCCGGTGTGGTCTCAGTACAAGTGATCAGCGGTATATACTATATACCACTGATCGCTTTTTCCAAATGGTGTCGGCACTTTTTTACGCCTGTCACCAAAGTCAAGTGCCCTGGATTAAACCGTAACCACCCCAGATTGCCCGTAACCACCCTAGATTGCCTGTAATCTCCCCAGATTGCCCGTATCCACCCTAGATTGCCCGTATCCACCCCAGATAGCCCATAACCATCCCAGACAGTCCATAACCACCCCAGATTGCCCGTCACCACCCCAGATTGCCCGTCACCTCCCCAGATTGCCCGTAATCTCCCCAGATTTCCCGTAATCTCCCCAGATTGCCCGTAATCTCCCCAGATTGCCCGTATCCCCCCCAGATAGACCATAACCATTCCAGACAGCCCGTAACCACCCCAGATTGCCACAGACTGCCTGTAACTACCCCAAATTGCCTGTCACCACCCCAGATTGCTCGTCATCACCCCAGATTTCCTGTCACCACCCCAGATTGCCCGTTGCAACCCCAGATAGTCAGTGAAAACCACCAGATTGCCCGTCACCACCCCCAGATAGCCAGTAAACACCCCTAGATATGTGCGCTCAGCTGATTGGCTGATCGGCTGAACGCACATATAAAGAGCCGGTCCGCAGTACAGTGACTTCATTGTGCTGCGGACCAGCGAAGAGACAACATCGGGGTGAGTATAGAGCTCTCCCCAGCACTGCACCCCTCCCAGTAAGGAAGGGGGGGTCAGTTAACCCCTTCCTTGCTGGGATGGGTGCAGTCTGACATCAGTCTGGCCCCCAGGGGGTTAAGGGGGATGCAATGCATCCTCCCTTAACCCCTTGGGGGCCAGACTGTAAGCAGCGATCTGTAAAGATGCTGCATACTGTAAGGAGCACAACACCGCTCACAATGATGGGTGTTGTGCTCCTGTTTGTGTGTTTTTTGTGTGTTTCTCCCTTTTTGTTTCTCAGATATCGGTATCCTGGGGATTACGTCGGATTCGGTGGACTACGTCGATGACCAGCGGTTGTTTGGATTTTTTTTTTTTTTAAATAAAATGGTCAATGAGGGGTGTGGGGGTGTTTTTATTTGAATAAAAAAAAATTTTCACTTGTTTCTTGTCTTTATTTCTTTACTTTATAGACTTAGTAGTGGAAGCCGTCTAATAGACGGAATCCATTACTAAGTTGGGGCCTAGTGTTAGCCGGTATAAAATGGCTAACACTAACCCCCCATTATTACCCCAGTACCCAATGCCACCAGGGGTACTGGGAAGAGCCGGGTGCCAGTGGTCCCGGAGCGTCAAAATTGGCGCTCCTGGACCGGGCGGCAGCAGGCTGGTAAGATTTAGGCTGGGGAGGGCCTAAACCAATGGCTCTTCCCACCCTGGTGTTTAGGCCCTCCCCAGCCTAAATCTTACCACTGGCCACTGGCACCCGGCTCTTCCCAGTACCCCTGGTGGCATTGGGTACTGGGGTAATAATGGGGGGTTAGTGTTAGTCATTTTATACCGGCTAACACTAGGCCCCAACTTAGTAATGGATTCCGTCTATTAGCCTGCTTCCACTACTAAGTCTATAAAGTAAAGAAATAAAGACAAGACAGAAGTGGAAAAAAATAACACCCCCACACCCCTCATTGACCATTTTATTTACAAAAAAAAAAAATCCAAACAACCGCTGGTCATCGACGTAGTCCACGGAATCCGACGTAATCCCCAGGATACCGATATCTGAAAAACAAAAAGTGAGAAACACACAAAAAACACACAAACAGGAGCACAACACCCATCATTGTGAGCGGTGTTGTGCTCCTTACAGTATGCAGCATCTTTACAGATCGCTGCTTACAGTCTGGCCCCCAAGGGGTTAAGGGAGGATGCATTGCATCCCCCTTAACCCCTTGGGGGCCAGACTGATGTCAGACTGCACCCATCCCAGCAAGGAAGGGGTTAAGTAACCCCCCTTCCTTGCTGGGAGGGGTGCAGTGCAGGGGAGGGGGTGGGGAGAGCTCTATACTCACCATCCGATGTCTTAATCTTCTATCTTCTATCTTCCATCTTCTCTCTTCTCCAGTCCACGGCACAATGAAGTGACTGTACTGCGGATCGGCTCTTTATATGTGCAATCAGCCAATCAGCTGAGCGCACATATGAATCAAAATGTTTCTTCTAATAATGCTATTGTGATAACATATTTAGAAGAAAGATTTGATGTTTTAATTAAAGTAAAGTATTAATTATGACAGAAAACTATTGCCAGCAATATGAATTAACGGCTTTAACCCCTTCACGTCAGCAATCTGTATATATACGTTCCTATTGCACATGCCCTGTGCAGTAGGAATGTATATATATGTTCCTGACTGACAGGGACTTTATGATGAGAGCGGGATCGCTGCAGGGATAGCAATACTGCTCTCATGTGTGTCCGGGGCCGGAGGTAATGAGAATCAGCTGCGAACCTGCAGCTGACCCTCATTAACCCCTTAGTGACCGCCGATACGGCGGTCACTAATGGGCCGGCGCCTCAGCTTCTTTTCATCTCCCCCCACCGTGAATCCACGGTGGGGGGAGATGAAAAGTGTCCATCAGACCCCAGATCAGTCCCCCCTACCTAGTAGGCAATCACTAACCCCCCTCCCCCGGCGGCCATCAAATTCAAGATGGCCGCCGCCATCACTGTGAACAGAATGTCTGTTCACAGCAATGGAAAACTAAAAATGAATGAAAGCCACATGCTCTCCGCCACCGGAGGTAGCAGAGAGCATGGGGTAGTGATCAGGGACGCTGATCGCTTGTACCATGTGCTGATCCGCACTTTTTATCCCCTGTCACCATGAATGATTGGTGACAGGGGATAAAAAGTGTTAGAGTCCGTCCCCCAAGTCGCCCCCCCCCCCCCCCCCAGTCACCCCCCCCCCCCCCCATATACTCACCTGATCCTGAAGCTCCTTCCTCTTCGGCGTCCTGGCTGGTTATTAAGTGCGCATGCGCTCCACAACCAGCCAGCTCTGAAAATTTTAAGTGACAGAGACCAATTTGGTGTCTCTCACTAAACTATGATTACTGAGATAGAAAATATCACAGTAATCATAGTAATACAGTGAAAATGAATGGATAAAGTACAAAAAGTGACAAACATACAAAAAAAACCCACACACTTTTTATTTTAGTAATAATTGCAGTTTACTCCAAAATTACACCTAACCCCCGCAGATTACCCGTAACCACCGCACGTTGCCCGTAACCACCGCACGTTGCCAGTTACCATCTCCAGATTGTCCATAATCTCCCCAGATTGCCTGTAACCACCCCAAATTACATGTACCCACCCCAGATTACCTATAAGCACTTCAGTCTGTCCATGACAATCCCAGATTGTCTGTAAGCCCCCCAGATTGCACGCAACCACCGCAGGTCGCCTCTGACCACCGCCCCTCGCCAATGACCCCCTCCAGATTGCCCGTAACCACCCCAGATTGCCCGTAACCACCCCAGATTGTCCGTAACCACCCCAGATTGTCCGTAACCACAGCAGGTTGCCTGTAACCACAATAGATTTTCTGTAACCACCGCGGGTTGTCTGTAGCCACCCCAGATTGTCCGTAACCACCCCAGATTGTCCGTAACCACCCCAGATTGTCCGTAGCCACCCCACGTTGCCCATAACCAGCCCAGGTTGCCGTAACCCTAGGTTGCCCTAGACCACCCCATGTTGACTGTATCCACCCCAGATTACCCGTAACCACCCCAGACTGTCCGTAACCACCCCACATTACCTGTAATCTCATTTTTTTTATTTTATTTTAGTAACTGCGCTATTCTAATAACTATTACTAGCTGCGGTTTTGCTCCAGCAAATTGGCGCTCCTTCCCTTCTGAGCCCGGCTGTGTGCCCATACAGTGGTTTATACCCACCTATGGGGTACCGTTGTACTCAGGAGAACCTGCGTTGCAGATTTTGGGGCACATTTTCTCCCCTGTTCCTCGTCAAATTTTGAAATTTCAAACTAAACCAACATATTATTGGAAAAATTTGAGTTTTTCATTTTTACTGGCCAATTTTGAATACTTTCCTCTAATACCTGTGGGGTCAAAATGCTCACCACACCCCAAGATGAATTCTTTGAGGGGTGTACGTTCCAAAATAGGGTGACTTTTGGGGGGATTCTATTCTGTAGACATTACAGGGGCACTGCAAACGCACCTGGCGCTCAGAAACTTCTTCAGAAAAATCTGCATTGAAAATGCTAATTGGCGCTCCTTCCCTTCTGAGCCCCGCTGTGTGCCCATACAGTGGTTTATGCCCACATATGGGGTACCGTTCTACTCAGGGGAACCTGCGTTACAAATTTTGGGGTGCTTTTTTTTCTCTTGTTCCTCGTGAAATTGAGAAATTTCAAACTAAACGAACATATTATTGGAAAAATTTGAGTTTTTCATTTTTACTGTCTACTTTTGAATACTTTCCTCTAATACCTGTGGGGTCAAAATGCTCATCCTACCCTAAGATGAATTCTTTGAGGGGTGTACTTTCCAAAATGGGGTGACTTATGGGGGGGTTTCCTCTCTGCTGACACTACAGGGGCTCTGCAAACGCACCTGGCGCTCAGAAACTTCTTCAGCAAAATCTGCATTGGAAAAGCTAATTGGCGCTCCTTCCCTTCTGAGCCCCGCTGTGTGCCCATACAGTGGTTTATGCCCACATATGGGGTACCGTTGTACTCAGGAGAACCTGCGTTACAAATTTTGGGGTGCTTTTTCTCTCATGTTCCTTTTGAAAATGAGAAACTTTAATCTAAACGTATATATTATTGGAAAATTTAAATTTTTCATTTTTTTTACGGCCTAATTGTGAATACTTTCCTCCAGCCCCTGTAGGGTTAAAATGCTCATTATACCCCTAGATTAATTCTTTAAGGTGTCTAGTTTCCAAAATGGGGTCACTTATGGGGGTTTCCAGTATACAAACCTCCTAAATCTACTTAAAGAACTGGTCCCTTAAAAAATTAGTTTTGGAAACATTCACGAAAATGTGATAATTTGCTGATAAATTTCTAAGCCCCATAACACCCTAAAAAAGTAAAATATGTTTATGAAATGAAGCCAGAATAAAGAGGACATATTGGTAATGTGACTTAGTAACTAATTTACGTGATACGACTTTTCTTTTTAGAAGCAGAGAATTTCAAAGTTCATAAAATGCAAATTTTTTAAATTTTTCATATTTTGATGTTTTTCACAAAAAACACACAAAGTAGTGACCAAATTTTGCCACTTATTTAAAGTGCCATATGTGACGAAAAAACAATCTCAGAATCGCTAGCATACGTTAAAGCATCACTGAGGTATAAGCGCATAAAGTGAGACAGGTCAGATTTTGAAAAATGAGCCTGGTCTTTTGGGTGCAAATAAGCTTGGTCTTGAAGGGGTTAATAGAGCTTCCTGTACTAATTAATATTTAATTAAAAAAACACATTTTCGTTGTAATTAGTTTCGTTGTTCAATAATTTAATTTAAATGAATCCATACTTATGCAATTAAATATACTGTAAAAAAAAAATATATATATATACATAAATATACATTTATTTATATATATTTATTGTATCAGTATATTTAATTGCACAATGATGGATTCGTTTACATTTAATTATTGAACAATGAAAGGGACTTTATTACAAAGAAAATGTGTTTTATTAATTAAATATATTAAACATGAGAGGCATCGGCATTAGTGCAGAGGATCGCAAACCCCGGTAATAGCAATTCCTGTAAACTGTTTCCCTGCTTTCCCAGATGCAGCCAGAGGTGTTTCCATCACTTTCTAAAGATTTTATTTGTTATTGTTATTTTAACCAGATTTGTTACGAACTTTTTGCAAAGTTCGTAACGAATCTGGTTTGTTGCGGTTTGGTTCACTCATCCCTAATATATATATATTGGTATGCTGGGTGCTGTGTGTGTATATGTATATATATATCTGTGTGTATATATGTATATGTATGTATGTATGTATGTATGTATGTATGTATATCTGTGTGTATATATGTATGTATGTATGTATGTATGTATGTATGTATATCTGTGTATATGTATGTATATCTGTGTGTATATATGTATATGTATGTATGTATGTATGTATGTATGTATGTATATCTGTGTGTATGTATGTATGTATATCTGTGTGTATATATGTATGTATGTATGTATATCTGTGTGTATTTTTATATATATTTATATATATATATTATATATGTGTGTGTGTGTGTGTGTGTGTATGTATGTATATCTGTGTGTATGTGTGTATATGTAATAATAATAATATTTATTTGTATAGCGCCAACAGATTCCGCAGCGCATTATTTAAATATATATATACATAACAAGTTATATATTAAATTAAACAATGAATTAAAATACAGAATTAGAGACCTGCTCTCAAGAGCATACAGACTAGGAGGACTGGGGGGGGGGGGGACACGAAAGCGTACAGACTAGGAGGACTGGGGGGGGGGGGGGGGGGGACACGAAAGCGTACAGACTAGGAGGACTGGGGGGGGGGGGGGGGGGACACGAAAGCGTACAGACTAGGAGGACTGGGGGGGGGGGACACAAGAGCGTACAGACTAGGAGGACTGGGGGGGGGACACGAGAGCGTACAGACTAGGAGGACTGGGGGGGGGGGACATAAGAGCGTACAGACTAGGAGGACTGGGGGGGGGACACAAGAGCGTACAGGATAGGAGGACTGGGGGGGGGGGACACAAGAGCGTACAGACTAGGAGGACTGGGGGGGGGGGGGACACAAGAGCGTACAGACTAGGAGGACTGGGGGGGGGGGGGACTCAAGAGCATACAGACTAGGAGGACTGGGGGGGGGGGGACACGAAAGCGTACAGACTAGGAGGACTGGGGGGGGGGGGGGGGGGACACGAAAGCGTACAGACTAGGAGGACTGGGGGGGGGGGACACAAGAGCGTACAGACTAGGAGGACTGGGGGGGGGACACGAGAGCGTACAGACTAGGAGGACTGGGGGGGGGGGACATAAGAGCGTACAGACTAGGAGGACTGGGGGGGGGACACAAGAGCGTACAGGATAGGAGGACTGGGGGGGGGGGACACAAGAGCGTACAGACTAGGAGGACTGGGGGGGGGGACACAAGAGCGTACAGACTAGGAGGACTGGGGGGGGGCCAAAAGAGCGTACAGACTAGGAGGACGGGGGGGGGGGGGGGGGAAAGAGCGTACAGACTAGGAGGACTGGGGGGGGGGGACACGAGCGTACAGACTAGGAGGACGGGGGGGGGGGGGACACGAGAGCGTACAGACTAGGAGGACTGGGGGGGGGGGGGACACAAGAGCGTACAGACTAGGAGGACTGGGGGAGGGGGACACAAGAGCGTACAGACTAGGAGGACTGGGGGGGGGGGGGACACGAGAGCGTACAGACTAGGAGGACTGGGGGGGGGGACACGAGAGCGTACAGACTAGGAGGACTGGGGGGGGGGGACACGAGAGCGTACAGACTAGGAGGACTGGGAGTAACACGAGAGCGTACAGACTAGGAGGACTGGGGGGGGTGACACGAGAGCGTACAGACTAGGAGGACTGGGGGGTGACACGAGAGCGTACAGACTAGGAGGACTGGGGGGGACACGAGAGCGTACAGACTAGGAGGACTGGGGGGGGGACACGAGAGCGTACAGACTAGGAGGACTGGGGGGGGACACGAGAGCGTACAGACTAGGAGGACTGGGGGGTGACACGAGAGCGTACAGACTAGGAGGACTGGGGGGGGGGACACGAGAGCGTACAGACTAGGAGGACTGGGGGGGGGGGACACGAGAGCGTACAGACTAGGAGGACTGGGGGGTGACACGAGAGCGTACAGACTAGGAGGACTGGGGGGGGACACGAGAGCGTACAGACTAGGAGGACTGGGGGGGGGACACGAGAGCGTACAGACTAGGAGGACTGGGGGGGGGGACACAAGAGCGTACAGACTAGGAGGACTGGGGGGGGGGGGGGACACAAGAGCGTACAGACTAGGAGGACTGGGGGGGGGGGGGACACGAGAGCGTACAGACTAGGAGGACTGGGGGGGGACACGAGAGCGTACAGACTAGGAGGACTGGGGGGGGGGGACACAAGAGCGTACAGACTAGGAGGACGGGGGGGGGGGACACGAGAGCGTACAGACTAGGAGGACTGGGGGGGGGACACGAGAGCGTACAGACTAGGAGGACTGGGGGGGGGGACACGAGAGCGTACAGACTAGGAGGACTGGGGGGGTGACACGAGAGCATAAAGACTAGGAGGACTGGGAGTAACACGAGAGCGTACAGACTAGGAGGACTGGGGGGGGGACACGAGAGCGTACAGACTAGGAGGACTGGGGGGTGACACGAGAGCGTACAGACTAGGAGGACGGGGGGGGGGGACACGAGAGCGTACAGACTAGGAGGACTGGGAGTAACACGAGAGCGTACAGACTAGGAGGACTGGGGGTGACACGAGAGCGTACAGACTAGGAGGACTGGGGGGGACACGAGAGCGTACAGACTAGGAGGACTGGGGGGGGGGGGACACGAGAGCGTACAGACTAGAAGGACGGGGGGGGGGGGGACACGAGAGCGTACAGACTAGGAGGACTGGGGGGGGGGTGACACGAGAGCGTACAGACTAGGAGGACTGGGGGGGGGGTGACACGAGAGCGTACAGACTAGGAGGACTGGGGGGGGACACGAGAGCGTACAGACTAGGAGGACTGGGGGGGGGGGGACACGAGAGCGTACAGACTAGGAGGACTGGGGGGGGGACACAAGAGCGTACAGACTAGGAGGACTGGGGAGTAACACGAGAGCGTACAGACTAGGAGGACTGGGGGGGGGTGACACGAGAGCGTACAGACTAGGAGGACTGGGGGGGGGGACACGAGAGCGTACAGACTAGGAGGACTGGGGGGGGGGGACACGAGAGCGTACAGACTAGAAGGACGGGGGGGGGGGGGGACACGAGAGCGTACAGACTAGGAGGACGGGGGGGGGACACGAAAGCGTACAGACTAGGAGGACTGGGGAGGGGGGACACGAGAGCGTACAGACTAGGAGGACTGGGGGGGGGGGGGGACACGAGAGCGTACAGACTAGGAGGACTGGGGAGGGGGGGACATAAGAGCGTACAGACTAGGAGGACTGGGGGGGGGGGACACAAGAGCGTACAGGATAGGAGGACTGGGGGGGGGGGACACAAGAGCGTACAGACTAGGAGGACTGGGGGGGGGGGGGACACAAGAGCGTACAGACTAGGAGGGCGGGGGGGGGGGGCCAAAAGAGCGTACAGACTAGGAGGACGGGGGGGGGGGGGGAAGAGCGTACAGACTAGGAGGACTGGGGGGGGGGGACACGAGCGTACAGACTAGGAGGACTGGGGGGGGGGGACACGAGAGCGTACAGACTAGGAGGACTGGGGGGGGGGGGACACAAGAGCGTACAGAATAGGAGGACTGGGGAGGGGGACACAAGAGCGTACAGACTAGGAGGACTGGGGGGGGGGGACACGAGAGCGTACAGACTAGGAGGACTGGGGGGGGGACACGAGAGCGTACAGACTAGGAGGACTGGGGGGGGGGGACACGAGAGCGTACAGACTAGGAGGACTGGGAGTAACACGAGAGCGTACAGACTAGGAGGACTGGGGGGGGGTGACACGAGAGCGTACAGACTAGGAGGACTGGGGGGGTGACACGAGAGCGTACAGACTAGGAGGACTGGGGGGGACACGAGAGCGTACAGACTAGGAGGACTGGGGGGGGGGGACACAAGAGCGTACAGACTAGGAGGACTGGGGGGGGGACACAAGAGCGTACAGACTAGGAGGACTGGGGGGGGGACACAAGAGCGTACAGACTAGGAGGACTGGGGGGGGGGGACACGAGAGCGTACAGACTAGGAGGACTGGGGGGGGACACAAGAGCGTACAGACTAGGAGGACTGGGGGGGGGACACGAGAGCGTACAGACTAGGAGGACTGGGGGGGGACACGAGAGCGTACAGACTAGGAGGACTGGGGGGGGGGGGGGACACAAGAGCGTACAGACTAGGAGGACTGGGGGGGGGGGGACACGAGAGCGTTACAGACTAGGAGGACTGGGGGGGGACACGAGAGCGTACATGACTAGGAGGACTGGGGGGGGGGACACAAGAGCGTACAGACTAGGAGGACTGGGGGGGGGGGACACAAGAGCGTACAGACTAGGAGGACTGGGGGGGGACACTGAGAGCGTACAGACTAGGAGGACTGGGGGGGGGACACGAGAGCGTACAGACTAGGAGGACTGGGGGGGGGACACGAGAGCGTACAGACTAGGAGGACTGGGGGGGGTGACACGAGAGCATACAGACTAGGAGGACTGGGAGTAACACGAGAGCGTACAGACTAGGAGGACTGGGGGGGGGACACGAGAGCGTACAGACTAGGAGGACTGGGGGGTGACACGAGAGCATACAGACTAGGAGGACTGGGGGGGGGGGACACGAGAGCGTACAGACTAGGAGGACTGGGGGGGGGGGTGACACGAGAGCGTACAGACTAGGAGGACTGGGGGGGGGGGGGTGACACGAGAGCGTACAGACTAGGAGGACTGGGGGGGGGGGGACACGAGAGCGTACAGACTAGGAGGACTGGGGGGGGGGGGGACACGAGAGCGTACAGACTAGGAGGACTGGGGGGGGGGACACAAGAGCGTACAGACTAGGAGGACTGGGGGGTGACACGAGAGCGTACAGACTAGGAGGACTGGGGGGGGGGGGGACACGAGAGCGTACAGACTAGGAGGGACTGGGGGGGGGGACACGAGAGCGTACAGACTAGGAGGACGGGGGGGGGGGGGACACGAGAGCGTACAGACTAGGAGGACTGGGGGGGGACACGAAAGCGTACAGACTAGGAGGACTGGGGGGGGGGACACGAGAGCGTACAGACTAGGAGGACTGGGGAGGGGGGACACGAGAGCGTACAGACTAGGAGGACTGGGGAGGGGGGGACACGAGAGCGTACAGACTAGGAGGACTGGGGGGGGGGACACGAGAGCGTACAGACTAGGAGGACTGGGGGGGGGGACACGAGAGCGTACAGACTAGGAGGACTGGGGGGGGGACACGACGAGCGTACAGACTAGGAGGACTGGGGGGTGACACGAGAGCGTACAGGACTAGGAGGACTGGGGGGGACACAAGAGCGTACAGACTAGGAGGACTGGGGGGGGGGACACCGAGAGCGTACAGACTAGGAGGACTGGGGGGGTGACACGAGAGCGTACAGACTAGGAGGACTGGGAGTAACACGAGAGCGTACAGACTAGGAGGACTGGGGGGTGACACGAGAGCGTACAGACTAGGAGGACTGGGGGGTGACACGAGAGCGTACAGACTAGGAGGACTGGGGGGGGGGACACGAGAGCGTACAGACTAGGAGGACTGGGGGGGGGACACGAGAGCGTACAGACTAGGAGGACTGGGGGGACACGAGAGCGTACAGACTAGGAGGACTGGGGGGGGGGACACGAGAGCGTACAGACTAGGAGGACTGGGGGGGGGGACACGAGAGCGTACAGACTAGGAGGACTGGGGGGGGGGGACACGAGAGCGTACAGACTAGGAGGACTGGGGGGGACACGAGAGCATACAGACTAGGAGGACTGGGGGGGGGACACGAGAGCGTACAGACTAGGAGGACTGGGGGGGGGGGGGACACGAGAGCGTACAGACT
Source organism: Dendropsophus ebraccatus (assembly GCF_027789765.1). Classification (NCBI taxonomy): domain Eukaryota; kingdom Metazoa; phylum Chordata; class Amphibia; order Anura; family Hylidae; genus Dendropsophus; species Dendropsophus ebraccatus. The sequence goes on from NC_091462.1 coordinate 337,803, forward strand.
AGGAGGACTGGGGGGGGGGGACACGAGAGCGTACAGACTAGGAGGACTGGGGGGGGGACACGAGAGCGTACAGACTAGGGAGGACTGGGGGGGGACACGAGAGCGTACAGACTAGAAGGACGGGGGGGGGGGACACGAGAGCGTACAGACTAGGAGGACTGGGGGGGGACACGAGAGCGTACAGACTAGAAGGACGGGGGGGGGGGGGACACGAGAGGCTTTATTTGTCAATGTTCCTATATTGTATACGTAGAATCTCTAAGTGCCTATAGGTGACTGGGAGAGCCAATCACAAGCCATCTTCTAAGCTCAGATAACAAGGACAGTGTAACTAGCACCGAAGAAGTTATAGAGAGGATGGAGAGGGGGAGGGGCTGATGGGAGCTATACATAGGGGAGGGGAGAGCAAAGGGGCTGATGGGAGCTATACATAGGGGAGAGGGGGAGGGGCTGATGGGAGCTATACATAGGGGAGGAGAGAGGGGCTGATGGGAGCTATACATAGGGGAGGGGAGAGGGGCTGATGGGAGCTATACATAGGGGGGGAGAGGGGGCTGATGGGAGCTATACATAGGGGAGGAGAGAGGGGCTGATGGGAGCTATACATAGGAGAGGAGAGAGGGGCTGATGGGAGCTATACATAGGGGAGGGGAGAGGGGACTGATGGGAGCTATACATAGGGGAGGAGAGAGGGGGCTGATGGGAGCTATACATAGGGGAGGGGGCTGATGGGAGCTATACATAGGGGAGGAGAGGGGCTGATGGGAGCTATACATAGGGGAGGAGAGAGGGGCTGATGGGAGCTATACATAGGGGGGGAGAGGGGCTGATGGGAGCTATACATAGGGGAGGAGAGGGGCTGATGGGAGCTATACATAGGGGAGGAGAGAGGGGCTGATGGGAGCTATACATAGGGGAGGAGAGAGGGGCTGATGGGAGCTATACATAGGGGAGGAGAGGGGCTGATGGGAGCTATACATAGGGGAGGGGAGAGGGGCTGATGGGAGCTATACATAGGGGAGGAGAGAGGGGATGATGGGAGCTATACATAGGGGAGGGGAGAGGGGCTGATGGGAGCTATACATAGGGGAGGAGAGAGGGGCTGATGGGAGCTATACATAGGGGAGGAGAGAGGGGATGATGGGAGCTATACATAGGGGAGGAGAGAGGGGCTGATGGGAGCTATACATAGGGGAGGAGAGAGGGGATGATGGGAGCTATACATAGGGGAGGGGAGAGGGGCTGATGGGAGCTATACATAGGGGAGGAGAGAGGGGCTGATGGGAGCTATACATAGGGGAGGAGAGAGGGGCTGATGGGAGCTATACATAGAAGAGGAGAGGGGCTGATGGGAGCTATACATAGGGGAGGAGGAGAGGGGCTGATGGGAGCTATACATAGGGGAGGGGAGAGGGGCTGATGGGAGCTATACATAGGGGAGGAGAGGGGCTGATGGGAGCTATACATAGGGGAGGGGAGAGGGGGCTGATGGGAGCTATACATAGGGGGGAGAGAGGGGACTGATGGGAGCTATACATAGGGGGGAGAGGGGGCTGATGGGAGCTATACATAGGGGAGGAGGAGAGGGGCTGATGGGAGCTATACATAGGGGAGGAGGAGAGGGGCTGATGGGAGCTATACATAGGGGAGGAGAGGGGCTGATGGGAGCTATACATAGGGGAGGGGGAGAGAGGGGCTGATGGGAGCTATACATAGGGGAGGGGAGAGCAAAGGGGCTGATGGGAGCTATACATAGGGGAGGAGAGAGGGGCTGATGGGAGCTATACATAGGGGAGGAGAGGGGCTGATGGGAGCTATACATAGGGGAGGGGAGAGGGGCTGATGGGAGCTATACATAGGGGGGAGAGGGGGCTGATGGGAGCTATACATAGGGGAGGGGAGAGGGGCTGATGGGAGCTATACATAGGGGAGGAGAGAGGGGCTGATGGGAGCTATACATAGGGGAGGAGAGGGGCTGATGGGAGCTATACATAGGGGAGGAGGGGAGAGGGGCTGATGGGAGCTATACATAGGGGAGGAGAGAGGGGCTGATGGGAGCTATACATAGGGGAGGAGAGAGGGGCTGATGGGAGCTATACATAGGGGAGGAGAGAGGGGGCTGATGGGAGCTATACATAGGGGAGGAGAGAGGGGCTGATGGGAGCTATACATAGGGGAGGAGAGAGGGGCTGATGGGAGCTATACATAGGGGGGAGAGAGGGGCTGATGGGAGCTATACATAGGGGGGGGAGAGGGGCTGATGGGAGCTATACATAGGGGAGGAGAGGGGCTGATGGGAGCTATACATAGGGGAGGAGAGAGAGGGCTGATGGGAGCTATACATAGGGGAGGGGAGGGGCTGATGGGAGCTATACATAGGGGAGGAGAGAGAGGGGCTGATGGGAGCTATACATAGGGGAGGGGAGAGGGGCTGATGGGAGCTATACATAGGGGAGAGGGGGAGGGGCTGATGGGAGCTATACATAGGGGAGGAGAGAGGGGCTGATGGGCGCTATACATAGGGGGGGAGAGGGGGCTGATGGGAGCTATACATAGGGGAGGAGAGAGGGGGCTGATGGGAGCTATACATAGGGGAGGAGAGAGGGGCTGATGGGAGCTATACATAGGGGGGAGAGAGGGGCTGATGGGAGCTATACATAGGGGGGGGAGAGGGGCTGATGGGAGCTATACATAGGGGGGAGAGAGGGGCTGATGGGAGCTATACATAGGGGGGGGAGAGGGGCTGATGGGAGCTATACATAGGGGAGGAGAGGGGCTGATGGGAGCTATACATAGGGGAGGGGAGAGGGGCTGATGGGAGCTATACATAGGGGAGGGGAGAGGGGCTGATGGGAGCTATACATAGGGGAGAGGGGGAGGGGCTGATGGGAGCTATACATAGGGGAGGAGAGAGGGGCTGATGGGCGCTATACATAGGGGGGGAGAGGGGGCTGATGGGAGCTATACATAGGGGAGGAGAGAGGGGGCTGATGGGAGATATACATAGGGGAGAGGGGCTGATGGGAGCTATACATAGGGGAGGAGAGAGGGGGCTGATGGGAGCTATACATAGGGGAGGGGAGAGGGGCTGATGGGAGCTATACATAGGGGAGGAGAGAGGGGGCTGATGGGAGCTATACATAGGGGAGGAGAGAGGGGGCTGATGGGAGCTATACATAGGGGAGGAGGGGAGGGGCTGATGGGAGCTATACATAGGGGAGGAGAGAGAGGGGCTGATGGGAGCTATACATAGGGGAGGGGAGGAGAGAGGGGCTGATGGGAGCTATACATAGGGGAGGGGGGAGGGGCTGATGGGAGCTATACATAGGGGAGGAGAGGAGAGAGGGGCTGATGGGAGCTATACATAGGGGAGAGGGGGAGGGGCTGATGGGAGCTATACATAGGGGAGGAGAGGAGAGAGGGGCTGATGGGAGCTATACATAGGGGAGAGGGGGAGGGGCTGATGGGAGCTATACATAGGGGGGAGAGAGGGGCTGATGGGAGCTATACATAGGGGAGGGGAGAGGGGGCTGATGGGAGCTATACATAGGGGAGAGGGGGAGGGGCTGATGGGAGCTATACATAGGGGAGGGGAGAGGGGCTGATGGGAGCTATACATAGGGGAGGGGAGAGGGGCTGATGGGAGCTATACATAGGGGAGGAGAGAGGGGCTGATGGGAGCTATACATAGGGGAGGAGAGAGGGGCTGATGGGAGCTATACATAGGAGAGGAGAGGGGGCTGATGGGAGCTATACATAGGGGAGGAGAGAGGGGCTGATGGGAGCTATACATAGGGGAGAAGAGAGGGGCTGATGGGAGCTATACATAGGAGAGGAGAGAGGGGACTGATGGGAGCTATACATAGGGGAGGAGAGAGGGACTGATGGGAGCTATACATAGGGGAGGGGAGAGGGGGCTGATGGGAGCTATACATAGGGGGGGAGAGGGGGCTGATGGGAGCTATACATAGGGGAGGAGAGAGGGGCTGATGGGAGCTATACATAGGGGAGGAGAGAGGGGCTGATGGGAGCTATACATAGGGGAGGAGAGAGGGGAGAGGGGCTGATGGGAGCTATACATAGGGGAGGAGAGAGGGGGCTGATGGGAGCTATACATAGGGGAGGAGAGAGAGGGGCTGATGGGAGCTATACATAGGGGGGGAGAGGGGGCTGATGGGAGCTATACATAGGGGAGGGGAGGAGAGAGGGGCTGATGGGAGCTATACATAGGGGAGGGGAGAGGGGCTGATGGGAGCTATACATAGGGGAGGGGAGAGGGGCTGATGGGAGCTATACATAGGGGAGGAGAGAGGGGCTGATGGGAGCTATACATAGGGGAGGGGAGGAGAGAGGGGGCTGATGGGAGCTATACATAGGGGAGGAGAGGGGCTGATGGGAGCTATACATAGGGGAGGAGAGGGGCTGATGGGAGCTATACATAGGGGAGGAGAGAGGGGCTGATGGGAGCTATACATAGGGGAGGGGAGGAGAGAGGGGGCTGATGGGAGCTATACATAGGGGAGGAGAGGGGCTGATGGGAGCTATACATAGGGGAGGAGAGAGGGGCTGATGGGAGCTATACATAGGGGAGGAGAGAGGGGCTGATGGGAGCTATACATAGGGGAGGAGAGAGGGGCTGATGGGAGCTATACATAGGGGAGGAGAGAGGGGAGGGGCTGATGGGAGCTATACATAGGGGAGGAGAGGGGCTGATGGGAGCTATACATAGGGGAGGAGAGGGGCTGATGGGAGCTATACATAGGGGAGGAGAGAGGGGCTGATGGGAGCTATACATAGGGGAGGAGAGAGGGGCTGATGGGAGCTATACATAGGGGAGGAGAGAGGGGCTGATGGGAGCTATACATAGGGGAGAGGGGCTGATGGGAGCTATACATAGGGGAGGAGAGAGGGGCTGATGGGAGCTATACATAGGGGAGAGAGGGGCTGATGGGAGCTATACATAGGGGAGGGGAGAGGGGCTGATGGGAGCTATACATAGGGGAGGGGAGAGGGGCTGATGGGAGCTATACATAGGGGAGGAGAGAGGGGCTGATGGGAGCTATACATAGGGGGGAGAGAGGGGCTGATGGGAGCTATACATAGGGGAGGAGAGAGGGGCTGATGGGAGCTATACATAGGGGAGGAGGAGAGGGGCTGATGGGAGCTATACATAGGGGAGGAGGAGAGAGGGGGCTGATGGGAGCTATACATAGGGGAGGGGAGAGGGGCTGATGGGAGCTATACATAGGGGAGGGGAGAGGGGCTGATGGGAGCTATACATAGGGGAGGAGAGAGGGGCTGATGGGAGCTATACATAGGGGAGAGGGGCTGATGGGAGCTATACATAGGGGAGGAGAGAGGGGGCTGATGGGAGCTATACATAGGGGAGGAGAGGGGCTGATGGGAGCTATACATAGGGGAGGGGAGAGGGGCTGATGGGAGCTATACATAGGGGAGGAGAGAGGGGCTGATGGGAGCTATACATAGGGGAGGAGAGAGGGGCTGATGGGAGCTATACATAGGGGAGAGGGGCTGATGGGAGCTATACATAGGGAGGAGAGAGGGGGCTGATGGGAGCTATACATAGGGGAGGAGAGGGGCTGATGGGAGCTATACATAGGGGAGGAGAGAGGGGCTGATGGGAGCTATACATAGGGGAGGAGAGAGGGGCTGATGGGAGCTATACATAGGGGAGGGGAGAGGGGCTGATGGGAGCTATACATAGGGGAGGAGGGGAGAGGGGCTGATGGGAGCTATACATAGGGGAGGAGAGGGGGCTGATGGGAGCTATACATAGGGGAGGAGAGGGGCTGATGGGAGCTATACATTGGGAGGGGAGAGGGGCTGATGGGAGCTATACATAGGGGAGGGGAGGAGAGAGGGGGCTGATGGGAGCTATACATAGGGGAGGAGAGGGGCTGATGGGAGCTATACATAGGGGAGGGGAGAGGGGCTGATGGGAGCTATACATAGGGGAGGGGAGGAGAGAGGGGCTGATGGGAGCTATACATAGGGGAGGAGAGGGGCTGATGGGAGCTATACATAGGGGGGGAGAGAGGCTGATGGGAGCTATACATAGGGGAGGAGAGAGGGGCTGATGGGAGCTATACATAGGGGAGGAGAGGGGCTGATGGGAGCTATACATAGGGGAGGGGAGAGGGGCTGATGGGAGCTATACATAGGGGAGGAGAGGGGCTGATGGGAGCTATACATAGGGGAGGAGAGAGGGGCTGATGGGAGCTATACATAGGGGGGGAGAGGGGGCTGATGGGAGCTATACATAGGGGAGGAGAGAGGGGCTGATGGGAGCTATACATAGGGGAGGGGGAGAGGGGCTGATGGGAGCTATACATAGGGGAGGAGAGAGGGGGCTGATGGGAGCTATACATAGGGGAGGAGAGAGGGGCTGATGGGAGCTATACATAGGGGAGGAGAGGGGCTGATGGGAGCTATACATAGGAGAGGAGAGGGGCTGATGGGAGCTATACATAGGGGAGGAGGAGAGGGGCTGATGGGAGCTATACATAAGGGAGGAGAGAGGGGCTGATGGGAGCTATACATAGGGGAGGGGAGAGGGGCTGATGGGAGCTATACATAGGGGAGGAGAGAGGGGCTGATGGGAGCTATACATAGGGGAGGAGAGAGGGGCTGATGGGAGCTATACATAGGGGAGGGGAGAGGGGCTGATGGGAGCTATACATAGGGGAGGAGAGAGGGGCTGATGGGAGCTATACATAGGGGAGGAGAGGGGCTGATGGGAGCTATACATAGCGGAGGAGAGAGGGGCTGATGGGAGCTATACATAGGGGGGGAGAGGGGGCTGATGGGAGCTATACATAGGGGAGGAGAGAGGGGCTGATGGGAGCTATACATAGGGGAGGAGAGGGGCTGATGGGAGCTATACATAGGGGAGGAGAGAGGGGCTGATGGGAGCTATACATAGGGGAGGAGAGAGGGGCTGATGGGAGCTATACATAGGGGAGGAGAGAGGGGCTGATGGGAGCTATACATAGGGGAGGGGAGAGGGGCTGATGGGAGCTATACATAGGAGAGGAGAGAGGGGCTGATGGGAGCTATACATAGGGGAGGAGAGGAGAGGGGCTGATGGGAGCTATACATAGGAGAGGAGAGAGGGGCTGATGGGAGCTATACATAGGGGAGGAGGAGAGAGGGGCTGATGGGAGCTATACATAGTGGAGGAGAGAGGGGCTGATGGGAGCTATACATAGGGGAGGAGGGGAGGGGCTGATGGGAGCTATACATAGGGGAGGAGAGAGGGGCTGATGGGAGCTATACATAGGGGAGGAGAGAGGGGCTGATGGGAGCTATACATAGGGGAGGAGAGAGGGGCTGATGGGAGCTATACATAGGGGAGGAGAGAGAGGGCTGATGGGAGCTATACATAGGGGAGGAGAGAGGGGATGATGGGAGCTATACATAGGGGAGGAGAGGGGCTGATGGGAGCTATACATAGGGGAGGAGAGAGGGGGCTGATGGGAGCTATACATAGGAGAGGAGAGGGGCTGATGGGAGCTATACATAGGGGAGGAGAGAGGGGCTGATGGGAGCTATACATAGGGGAGGGGAGAGGGGACTGATGGGAGCTATACATAGGGGAGGGGAGAGGGGCTGATGGGAGCTATACATAGGGGAGGAGAGAGGGGGCTGATGGGAGCTATACATAGGGGAGGAGAGAGGGGGCTGATGGGAGCTATACATAGGGGGGGAGAGAGGGGGCTGATGGGAGCTATACATAGGGGAGGAGAGAGGGGCTGATGGGAGCTATACATAGGGGAGGAGAGAGGGGCTGATGGGAGCTATACATAGGGGAGGGGAGAGGGGCTGATGGGAGCTACACATAGGGGGGAGAGAGGGGCTGATGGGAGCTATACATAGGGGAGGAGAGAGGGGCTGATGGGAGCTATACATAGGGGAGGAGAGAGGGGCTGATGGGAGCTATACATAGGGGAGGGGAGGGGAGAGGGGACTGATGGGAGCTATACATAGGGGAGGGGAGAGGGGCTGATGGGAGCTATACATAGGGGAGGAGAGAGGGGCTGATGGGAGCTATACATAGGGGAGGGGAGGAGAGAGAGGCTGATGTAAAGGTGATTTTCAGTGCTGATGGGGGGTCAGTAGGATAGAAAGAAAACGCAACACATGTAGATAAGGGCAGATACAAGGTTGAGGAAATATTTCATGGTTAAATAGGTTGTAACTTACAAAAGTATGTTTGGAGAGCTGTTCTTTCTGTTCAATTCTGATCCAATTCTGGCCTAATTCTAAATATTACACTTTAAGCTGGCATTTTAAGATGTTCTACAATGAGACTTAGATCTAAATTTATACTACTTGGAGGGAAGTTGAATCAGACTTGATCAGAACTTAGGTGTGAAAATGGGTGCGATAGAGCAGATGGGAGAAGCTCATCAGCCGGGAAAGGAAAGATGGTGCCGTGCTATGTTATACACAATCAGATATCCCAATAAATGACAAAAACACATACCAGTGAAACACAAAACAATTATGTATGTATATCTGTGTGTATATGTGTGTATGTGTATATGTATGTATATCTGTGTGTATGTATGTATGTATATATATCTGTGTGTATATGTATGTATATCTGTATATATGTGTGTATGTATATGTGTATATCTGTGTGTATATGTGTGTATGTATGTATGCATATCTGTGAGTATGTGTGTATATCTGTGTGTATATGTATGTGTGTATGTATATGAGTGTATGTGAATCTGTGTGTATATGTATGTGTGTATGTATGTATATCTGTGTGTATATGTATGTATATCTGTGTGTATATGTATGTGTGTATGTGAATCTGTGTGTATATGTATGTATGTATGTATGTATATCTGTGTTTGTGTATATGTGTATATATATATATATATATATATGTGTGTATGTATATGTGTATATCTGTGTGTATATATATGTATGTGTATGTGTGTATGTATATGTGTGTATGTATGTATATCTGTGTGTATATGTACACTCACCGGCCACTTTATTAGGTACACCTGTCCAACTGCACGTTACCACTTAATTTCTAATCAGCCAATCACATGGCGGCAACTCAGTGCATTTAGGCATGTAGACATGGTCAAGACAATCTCCTGCAGTTCAAACCGAGCATCAGTATGGGGAAGAAAGGTGATTTGGTGCTTTTGAATGTGGCATGGTTGTTGGTGCCAGAAGGGCTGGTCTGAGTATTTCAGAAACTGCTGATCTACTGGGATTTTCACACACAACCATCTCTAGGGTTTACAGAGAATGGTTCGAAAAAGAAAAACCATCCAGTGAGCGGCAGTTCTGTGGGCGGAAATGCCTTGTTGATGCCAGAGGTCAGAGGAGAATGGGCAGACTGGTTCCAGCTGATAGAAAGGCAACAGTGACTCAAATAGCCAACCGTTACACCCAAGGTAGGCCGAAGAGCGTCTCTGAACGCACAGTACGGCCAACTCTGAGGCAGATGGGCTACAGCAGCAGAAGACCACACCGGGGGCCACTCCGCTCAGCTAAGAACAGGAAACTGAGGCTACAATTTGCACAAGCTCATCGGAATTGGACAGTAGAAGATTGGAAAAACGTTGCCTGGTCTGATGAGTCTCGATTTCTGCTGCGACATTCGGATGGTAGGGTCAGAATTTGGCCCCAACAACATGAAAGCATGGATCCATCCTGCCTTGTATCAGCGGTTCAGGCTGGTGGTGGTGGTGTCATGGTGTGGGGAATATTTTCTTGGCACTCTTTGGGCCCCTTGGTACCAATTGAGCATGGTTACAACGCCACAGCCTACCTGAGTATTGTTGCTGACCATGTCCATCCCTTTATGACCACAATGGACCCAACATCTGATGGCGACTTTCAGCAGGATAATGCGCCATGTCATAAAGCTAGAATCATCTCAGACTGGTTTCTTGAACATGACAATGAGGTCACTGTACTCCAATGGCCTCCACAGTCACCAGATCTCAATCCAATAGAGCATCTTTGGGATGTGGTGGAACGGGAGATTGGCATCATGGATGTGCAGCCGACAAATCTGCGGCAACTGTGTGATGCCATCATGTCAATATGGACCAAAATCTCTGGAAGCTTCCAGCACCTTGTTGTATCTATGCCACCAAGAATTGGGGCAGTTCTGAAGGCAAAAGGGGGTCCGACCCGTTACTAGCATGGTGTACCTAATAAAGTGGCAGCTGAGTGTATGTATGTGTGTGTGTATGTATATGTGTACATGTGTGTATGTGTGTATGTATGTATGTCTGTGTGTATATGTGTATGTGTATATGTGTGTATATGTGTATGTGTATGTATATCTGTGTGTATGTATATGTATGTATGTGTATATGTATGTATATCTGTGTGTATATGTATAGCTCTGTATATCTATTATCACTCAGGTTTGGGGGTTTATCTTATGGTTCTTTCTCCAGCCGGGCGGCTTCTCTCGTTAGGATTACAGATGAGATGGCTTTGTAGGTAACATTGTCTGGCCTGATGTCCTTTCTGTGTGTGAATAGGTAGTATGAATGCTGGGTTGGCTTTGCGGCAAAAGTTTAAGGATGATTTAAGTTTCCTTTCTCCTATTATAATGTTTATTATTAATAATATCAGTTATGGCGAGATACACCTTGTTTATTCATTCTTATATTGTTCTAATAAAAGAATGACAGGATGTGGTCAGTACACTGTTCACACTTACTCTGCTTGGCCAGGTCCCGACTAACAAAAGCAGCGTCCACGTCCTCCAGGAGGATGATGCTCTGCTGCGGAGCCACGCTCAGGAGGTGGTTGAGACGGTCGTCAGAGAGGCTGCTGTCACTCAGGCTCAGTAAGCAGATGCTGTACTCCAGCTCTCCTGCCAGGGCGGTGCTGGGGGAACAGAGAGAGACGCCTCATAACATTGCGGACCAGGAAGCAGAACGCTCAACAAGGTTTCTAAAAATCCCTAAAAGTCCCTGAGCGCAGCTGTAGGTATATCCATATCCAGCTGGGTGACACTGGCCGTACAGTGCAGGTATATCCATATCCAGCTGGGTGACACTGGCCGTACAGTGCAGGTATATCCCCCCTCCAGCTGGGTGACACTGGCCGTACAGTGCAGGTATATCCCCCCTCCAGCTGGGTGACACTGGCCGTACAGTGCAGGTATATCCATATCCAGCTGGGTGACACTGGCCGTACAGTGCAGGTATATCCATATCCAGCTGGGTGACACTGGCCGTACAGTGCAGGTATATCCCCCCTCCAGCTGGGTGACACTGGCCGTACAGTGCAGGTATATCCCCCCCTCCAGCTGGGTGACACTGGCCGTACAGTGCAGGTATATCCATATCCAGCTGGGTGACATTGGCCGTACAGTGCAGGTATATCCATATCCAGCTGGGTGACACTGGCCGTACAGTGCAGGTATATCCATATCCAGCTGGGTGACACTGGCCGTACAGTGCAGGTATATCCCCCCTCCAGCTGGGTGACACTGGCCGTACAGTGCAGGTATATCCCCCCTCCAGCTGGGTGACACTGGCCGTACAGTGCAGGTATATCCATATCCAGCTGGGTGACACTGGCCGTACAGTGCAGGTATATCCATATCCAGCTGGGTGACACTGGCCGTACAGTGCAGGTATATCCCCCCTCCAGCTGGGTGACACTGGCCGTACAGTGCAGGTATATCCCCCCTCCAGCTGGGTGACACTGGCCGTACAGTGCAGGTATATCCATATCCAGCTGGGTGACACTGGCCGTACAGTGCAGGTATATCCCCCCTCCAGCTGGGTGACACTGGCCGTACAGTGCAGGTATATCCATATCCAGCTGGGTGACACTGGCCGTACAGTGCAGGTATATCCATATCCAGCTGGGTGACACTGGCCGTACAGTGCAGGTATATCCATATCCAGCTGGGTGACACTGGCCGTACAGTGCAGGTATATCCCCCCTCCAGCTGGGTGACACTGGCCGTACAGTGCAGGTATATCCATATCCAGCTGGGTGACACTGGCCGTACAGTGCAGGTATATCCCCCCTCCAGCTGGGTGACACTGGCCGTACAGTGCAGGTATATCCCCCCTCCAGCTGGGTGACACTGGCCGTACAGTGCAGGTATATCCCCCCTCCAGCTGGGTGACACTGGCCGTACAGTGCAGGTATATCCATATCCAGCTGGGTGACACTGGCCGTACAGTGCAGGTATATCCATATCCAGCTGGGTGACATTGGCCGAACAGTGCAGGTATATTACAGAACATAGGAGACTGCGCTAATCCCCCTCCCCCTGCGCTATAATACACGGGCTAATATAAGACACAATGGAACTTACATGAAGCTGCTCTTCCCACATCCTGGTGGCCCGTACAGGAGATATCCTCGTCTGTAAGGGATTCCTGGGATATAAAGGCAAACATACAGTATGTAACCAGAGGTGTCCATGACCTCATGTCCTCATGATAATAGCGCATACCAACGACCTCCCCCTGACAGCAGCGCACACCAATGGCGTCCATGACCTCCCCCTGACAGCAGCGCACACCAATGGCGTCCATGACCTCCCCCTGACAGCAGCGCACACCAATGACGTCCATGATCTCCCCCTGACAGCAGCGCACACCAATGGCGTCCATGACCTCAGCCTGACAGCAGCGCACACCAATGGCGTCCATGACCTCCCTCTGACAGCAGCGCACACCAATGACGTCCATGATCTCCCCCTGACAGCAGCGCACACCAATGGCAACCATGACCTCCCCCTGACAGCAGCGCACACCAATGGCGTCCATGACCTCCCCCTGACAGAAGCGCACACCAATGGCGTCCATGACCTCCCTCTGACAGCAGCGCACACCAATGGCGTCCATGATCTCCCCCTGACAGCAGCGCACACCAATGACGTCCATGATCTCCCCTTGACAGCAGCGCACACCTCCCCCTGACAGCCTTACCTCGGTCACTGTACCACTTAGGGTTATCGATAAATCCTTTTACATCCTGAACGATCCTGTCAGACACCCCTTCTTCTAGCACCACAGAGCTCAGGGGGCGACGACGTCTCGGGAAGCCAAATGGTCGCCATTCAGAACCCATGGCCGTGTACATGACTGTCTTCCCTTCCTGCTGACGCAAAGCGAGTTCCCTGGCTGTGTGGGAAAACAAGATAAGTGTCATGATGTCATGGTGCCGTACCTGCAGTTGCGGTGGCTGTTACCTTCTTGGAGAATGGCGAAGTAAATGTCCCGATTGGTCCCGACTGCAGTGAAGGTGACCGACTCCCAGGGAGTCCCAGTGTGAAGGTCGATCATCTGCTTCTCCCGATTCCTCTCTACACGGATCCATTTCTTTCTGTACCTGAAGAGAAGAACCACATATAGTGTAAAGCGTTCATGAAACTGGATGGCACAGATTGCTAGGACACTGTCCTGGTGGCAACACGATAGATGGCACCGGATGTCGGGACACTGATCTGGTGGCCGCACGCTGGATGGCACAGAATCCCGGGACACTGATCTGGTGGCTGCTCGATAGATGGCCCCAGATGCCAGGACATATGTGATCTGCTGGCAGCACGATAGATGGCACAGGATCTGGAAACACATGTGATCTGGTGGCCGCACAATAGATGGCACCGGATGCCAGGAAATATGAGATCTGGTGGCAGCATGTTAGATGGCCCCAGATCCTGGGACACATGTGATCTGGTGGGCGCATGATAGATGGCACAGGATCCCGGGACATATGTGATCTAGTGGCCGCTCGATAGATGGCACTGGATGCCAGGACACGTGATCTGGTGGCCACACAATAGATGGCACAGGATCCTGGGACATATGTGATGTGGTAGCAGCTCGATAGATGGCACAGGATCCTGGGACACATGTGATCTGATGGCAGCACTATAGATGGTACTAGATCCCGGGACACATGTGATCTGATGGCAGCACTATAGATGGTACTAGATCCCGGGACACATGTAATCCCGCCTATTACCTATAGCTGAAAGACAATATATTCACCAAGACGCTCCCATCCAGCCTTCTAGGCTTCCCCCTTAGCTACATCACTAGGCAGTTAGCCATCAGTGCCGGAGAAAGCTGACCAAGAAAGACGCCATACTGATTGCCCCGACTGGGGGTTGGATGAGCATAAGCGTCCCACCTGATGATACGGGATGGGGGGCACTCACCAGATAAAGTGGTTTCCAGGACTGGGCACAAAGTCGAACTTAGTGGTGATGCGTCCGCTCTCGTGCTGCAGATACGACGTCTCCACGCTCAGGTGCTGCGTGCGCTTGGCATGATGGGAGATCCAGCTCAGCAGCCATTGATAGCTCTTGTCCTTGCTGGGGACCTCTAGCGTTATCATGTAATGTCTCCGGAAGGCAACCATCCCCAACTGGGCGCCTTTACGGGCTAAAGCCAAAGCTGTGCCCACACCCACCAAACCGAAGCCCGCCCCAAAGTACGGGTTGTCCTTCAGGGCCGCCAGGAAGTCTGACACTGGCATGGTGACGGATGATGGGAGAGACTGACGTCTCCTCTGTTATCTCCTCTGCGGTATCTGCCAGGAAGGTGAGAGAGCGGTCAGATACATAATGTCACACAGAGACACCGCCAGGGGTCAGTAATAACAGCGGGTAATATAACGGCCGGGGGTCAGTGATAACAGCGGGTAATATAACGGCCGGGGGTCAGTGATAACAGCGGGTAATATAATATAATGGCCGGGGGTCAGTGATAACAGCGGGTAATATAATATAATATAACGGCCGGGGGTCAGTGATAACAGCGGGTAATATAATATAACGGCCGGGGGTCAGTAATAACAGCGGGTAATATAATATAACCGCCAGGGGTCAGTAATAACAGCGGGTAATATAACGGCCGGGGGTCAGTGATAACAGCGGGTAATATAACGGCCGGGGGTCAGTGATAACAGTGGGTAATATAACGGCCGGGGGTCAGTGATAACAGCGGGTAATATAATATAATGGCCGGGGGTCAGTGATAACAGCGGGTAATATAATATAACGGCCGGGGGTCAGTGATAACAGCGGGTAATATAATATAACGGCCGGGGGTCAGTAATAACAGCGGGTAATATAATATAATGGCCGGGGGTCAGTGATAACAGCGGGTAATATAACGGCCAGGGGTCAGTGATAACAGCGGGTAATATAATATAACGGCCGGGGGTCAGGGATAACAGCGGGTAATATAATATAACGGCCGGGGATCAGTGATAACAGCGGGTAATATAATATAACGGCCGGGGGTCAGGGATAACAGCGGGTAATATAATATAACGGCCGGGGGTCAGTGATAACAGTGGGTAATATAACGGCCGGGGGTCAGTGATAACAGCGGGTAATATAACGGCCGGGGGTCAGTGATAACAGCGGGTAATATAACGGCTGGGGGTCAGTGATAACAACGGGTAATATAACGGCCGGGGGTCAGTGATAACAACGGGTAATATAACGGCCGGGGGTCAGTGATAACAGCGGGTAATATAATGGCCGGGGGTCAGTGATAACAGCGAGTAATATAATATAACGGCCGGGGGTCAGTGATAACAGCGGGTAATATAATATAACGGCCGGGGGTCAGTGATAACAGCGGGTAATATAATATAACGGCCGGGGGTCAGTGATAACAGCGGGTAATATAATATAATGGCCGGGGGTCAGTGATAACAGCGGGTAATATAACGGCCGGGGGTCAGAGATAACAGCGGGTAATATAACGGCCGGGGGTCAGTGATAACAGCGGGTAATATAATGGCCGGGGGTCAGTGATAACAGCGGGTAATATAATATAACGGCCGGGGGTCAGTGATAACAGCGGGTAATATAATATAACGGCCAGGGGTCAGTGATAACAGCGGGTAATATAATATAACGGCCGGGGGTCAGGGATAACAGCGGGTAATATAATATAACGGCCGGGGGTCAGTGATAACAGTGGGTAATATAACGGCCGGGGGTCAGTGATAACAGCGGGTAATATAACGGCCGGGGGTCAGTGATAACAGCGGGTAATATAACGGCCGGGGGTCAGTGATAACAGCGGGTAATATAACGGCCGGGGGTCAGTGATAACAACGGGTAATATAACGGCCGGGGGTCAGTGATAACAGAGGGTAATATAATGGCCGGGGGTCAGTGATAACAGCGGGTAATATAATATAATATAACGGCCGGGGATCAGTGATAACAGCGGGTAATATAATATAACGGCCGGGGATCAGTGATAACAGTGGTAATAATATAATATAATGGCCAGGGGTCAGTGATAACAGCGGGTAATATAATATAACGGCCGGGGGTCAGTGATAACAGCGGGTAATATAATATAATGGCCGGGGGTCAGTGATAACAGCGGGTAATATAATATAATATAACGGCCGGGGATCAGTGATAACAGCGGGTAATATAATATAACGGCCGGGGGTCAGTGATAACAGCGGGTAATATAATATAACGGCCAGGGGTCAGTGATAACAGCGGGTAATATAATAGAACGGCCGGGGGTCAGTGATAACAGCGGGTAATATAATGGCCGGGGGTCAGTGATAACAGCGGGTAATATAATATAACGGCCAGGGGTCAGTGATAACAGCGGGTAATATAATGGCCGGGGGTCAGTGATAACAGCGGGTAATATAATATAACGGCCGGGGGTCAGTGATAACAGCGGGTAATATAATAGAACGGCCGGGGGTCAGTGATAACAGCGGGTAATATAATATAACGGCCGGGGGTAAGTGATAACAGCGGGTAATATAATATAACGGCCGGGGGTCAGTGATAACAGCGGGTAATATAATATAATATAACGGCCGGGGGTCAGTGATAACAGCGGGTAATATAATATAATGGCCGGGGATCAGTGATAACAGCGGGTAATATAATATAATATAACGGCCGTGGGTCAGTGATAACAGCGGGTAATATAATATAACGGCCGGGGATCAGTGATAACAGCGGGTAATATAATGGCCGGGGGTCAGTGATAACAGCGGGTAATATAATAGAATGGCCGGGGGTCAGTAATAACAGCGGGTAATATAATATAACGGCCGGGGGTCAGTGATAACAGCGGGTAATATAATATAATATAATGGCCGGGGGTCAGTGATAACAGCGGGTAATATAATATAACGGCCGGGGGTCAGTGATAACAGCGGGTAATATAATATAACGGCCGGGGGTCAGTGATAACAGCGGGTAATATAATATAACGGCCGGGGGTCAGTGATAACAGCGGGTAATATAATATAACGGCCGGGGGTCAGTGATAACAGCGGGTAATATAATATAACGGCCGGGGGTCAGTGATAACAGCGGGTAATATAATATAATATAATGGCCGGGGGTCAGTGATAACAGCGGGTAATATAATATAACGGCCGGGGGTCAGTAATAACAGCGGGTAATATAATATAACGGCCGGGGGTCAGTGATAACAGCGGGTAATATAACAGCCGGGGGTCAGTGATAACAACGGGTAATATAACGGCCGGGGGTCAGTGATAACAGCGGGTAATATAACGGCCGGGGGTCAGTGATAACAGCGGGTAATATAACGGCCGGGGGTCAGTGATAACAGCGGGTAATATAACGGCCGGGGGTCAGTGATAACAGCGGGTAATGTAATATAATGGCCGGGGGTCAGTGATAACAGCAGGTAATATAATATAACGGCCGGGGGTCAGTGATAACAGCGGGTAATATAATATAATGGCCGGGGGTCAGTGATAACAGCGGGTAATATAATATAACAGCCGGGGGTCAGTGATAACAGCGGGTAATATAATATAATACAACGGCCGGGGGTCAGTAATAACAGCGGGTAATATAACGGCCGGGGGTCAGTGATAACAGCGGGTAATATAATATAACGGCCGGGGGTCAGTGATAACAGCGGGTAATATAATATAATATAACGGCCGGGGGTCAGTGATAACAGCGGGTAATATAATATAACGGCCGGGGATCAGTGATAACAGCGGGTAATATAATATAATGGCCGGGGGTCAGTGATAACAGCGGGTAATATAATATAATGGCCGGGGGTCAGTGATAACAGCGGGTAATATAATATAACGGCCGGGGATCAGTGATAACAGCGGGTAATATAATATAACGGCCGGGGGTCAGTGATAACAGCGGGTAATATAATATAACGGCCGGGGGTCAGTGATAACAGCGGGTAATATAATATAATGGCCGGGGGTCAGTGATAACAGTGAGTAATATAATATAACGGCCGGGGGTCAGTGATAACAGCGGGTAATATAATAGAATGGCCGGGGGTCAGTGATAACAGCGGGTAATGTAATATAACGGCCGGGGGTCAGTGATAACAGCGGGTAATATAATATAATATAACGGCCGGGGGTCAGTGATAACAGCGGGTAATATAATATAATATAACGGCCAGGGGTCAGTGATAACAGCGGGTAATATAATATAATATAACGGCCGGGGGTCAGTGATAACAGCGGGTAATATAACGGCCGGGGGTCAGTGATAACAGCGGGTAATATAATATAACGGCCGGGGGTCAGTGATAACAGCGGGTAATATAATATAACGGCCGGGGGTCAGTGATAACAGCGGGTAATATAATATAATATAACGGCCGGGGGTCAGTGATAACAGCGGGTAATATAATATAATATAACGGCCGGGGGTCAGTGATAACAGCGGGTAATATAATATAATGGCCGGGGGTCAGTGAGAACAGTGAGTAATATAATATAATGGCCGGGGGTCAGTGATAACAGCGGGTAATATAATATAACGGCCGGGGGTCAGTGATAACAGCGGGTAATATAATATAACGGCCGGGGGTCAGTGATAACAGCGGGTAATATAATATAACGGCCGGGGGTCAGTGATAACAGCGGGTAATATAATATAACGGCCGGGGGTCAGTGATAACATCGGGTAATATAATATAATATAACGGCCGGGGGTCAGTGATAACAGTGAGTAATATAATATAATGGCCGGGGGTCAGTGAGAACAGTGAGTAATATAACGGCCGGGGGTAAGTAATAACAGCGGGTAATATAATATAACGGCCGGGGATCAGTGATAACAGCGGGTAATATAATATAATATAACGGCCGGGGGTCAGTGATAACAGCCGGTAATATAATATAACGGCCGGGGGTCAGTGATAACAGCGGGTATATAATATAACGGCCGGGGGTCAGTGATAACATCGGGTAATATAATATAATATAACGGCCGGGGGTCAGTGATAACAGTGAGTAATATAACGGCCGGGGGTAAGTAATAACAGCGGGTAATATAATATAACGGCCGGGGGTCAGTGATAACAGCGGGTAATATAATATAATATAACGGCCGGGGGTCAGTGATAACAGTGGTAATATAATATAATATAACGGCCGGGGGTCAGTGATAACAGCGGGTAATATAATATAACGGCCGGGGGTCAGTGATAACAGCGGGTAATATAATATAATATAACGGCCGGGGGTCAGTGATAACAGCGGGTAATATAACGGCCGGGGGTCAGTGATAACAGTGGTAATATAATATAATATAACGGCCAGGGGTCAGTGATAACAGTGGTAATATAATATAATATAACGGCCGGGGATCAGTGATAACAGTGGTAATATAATATAATATAATGGCCGGGGATCAGTGATAACAGCGGGTAATATAATATAATATAACGGCCGGGGATCAGTGATAACAGCGGGTAATATAATATAATATAATGGCCGGGGGTCAGTGATAACAGCGGGTAATATAATATAATATAATGGCCGGGGATCAGTGATAACAGCGGGTAATATAATATAATATAATGGCCGGGGATCAGTGATAACAGCGGGTAATATAATATAATATAATGGCCGGGGGTCAGTGATAACAGCGGGTAATATAATATAACGGCCGGGGATCAGTGATAACAGTGGTAATATAATATAACGGCCGGGGATCAGTGATAACAGTGGTAATATAATATAATATAATGGCCGGGGATCAGTGATAACAGCGGGTAATATAATATAATATAATGGCCGGGGATCAGTGATAACAGCGGGTAATATAATATAATATAATGGCCGGGGGTCAGTGATAACAGCGGGTAATATAATATAACGGCCGGGGATCAGTGATAACAGTGGTAATATAATATAACGGCCGGGGATCAGTGATAACAGCGGGTAATATAATATAACGGCCGGGGGTCAGTGATAACAGCGGGCAATATAATATAATATAACGGCCGGGGATCAGTGATAACAGTGGTAATATAATATAACGGCCGGGGATCAGTGATAACAGCGGGTAATATAATATAATATAACGGCCGGGGGTCAGTGATAACAGCGGGTAATATAATATAATGGCCGGGGGTCAGTGATAACAGCGGGTAATATAATATAATGGCCGGGGGTCAGTGATAACAGCGGGTAATATAATATAATATAACGGCCGGGGATCAGTGATAACAGCGGGTAATATAATATAACGGCCGGGGGTCAGTGATAACAGCGGGTAATATAATATAATATAACGGCCGGGGATCAGTGATAACAGTGGTAATATAATATAATATAATATAACGGCCGGGGATCAGTGATAACAGCGGGTAATATAATATAACGGCCGGGGGTCAGTGATAACAGCGGGTAATATAACAGCCGGGGGTCAGTGATAACAGCGGGTAATATAATATAATGGCCGGGGGTCAGTGATAACAGCGGGTAATATAATATAACGGCCGGGGATCAGTGATAACAGCGGGTAATATAATATAACGGCCGGGGGTCAGTGATAACAGCAGGTAATATAATATAACGGCCGGGGGTCAGTGATAACAGCGGGTAATATAATATAATGGCCGGGGGTCAGTGATAACAGTGAGTAATATAATATAACGGCCGGGGGTCAGTGATAACAGCGGGTAATATAATAGAATGGCCGGGGGTCAGTGATAACAGCGGGTAATGTAATATAACGGCCGGGGGTCAGTGATAACAGCGGGTAATATAATATAATATAACGGCCGGGGGTCAGTGATAACAGCGGGTAATATAATATAATATAACGGCCAGGGGTCAGTGATAACAGCGGGTAATATAATATAATATAACGGCCGGGGGTCAGTGATAACAGCGGGTAATATAACGGCCGGGGGTCAGTGATAACAGCGGGTAATATAATATAACGGCCGGGGGTCAGTGATAACAGCGGGTAATATAATATAACGGCCGGGGGTCAGTGATAACAGCGGGTAATATAATATAATATAACGGCCGGGGGTCAGTGATAACAGCGGGTAATATAATATAATATAACGGCCGGGGGTCAGTGATAACAGCGGGTAATATAATATAATGGCCGGGGGTCAGTGAGAACAGTGAGTAATATAATATAATGGCCGGGGGTCAGTGATAACAGCGGGTAATATAATATAACGGCCGGGGGTCAGTGATAACAGCGGGTAATATAATATAACGGCCGGGGGTCAGTGATAACAGCGGGTAATATAATATAACAGCCGGGGGTCAGTGATAACAGCGGGTAATATAATATAACGGCCGGGGGTCAGTGATAACATCGGGTAATATAATATAATATAACGGCCGGGGGTCAGTGATAACAGTGAGTAATATAATATAATGGCCGGGGGTCAGTGAGAACAGTGAGTAATATAACGGCCGGGGGTAAGTAATAACAGCGGGTAATATAATATAACGGCCGGGGATCAGTGATAACAGCGGGTAATATAATATAATATAACGGCCGGGGGTCAGTGATAACAGCCGGTAATATAATATAACGGCCGGGGGTCAGTGATAACAGCGGGTAATATAATATAACGGCCGGGGGTCAGTGATAACATCGGGTAATATAATATAATATAACGGCCGGGGGTCAGTGATAACAGTGAGTAATATAACGGCCGGGGGTAAGTAATAACAGCGGGTAATATAATATAACGGCCGGGGGTCAGTGATAACAGCGGGTAATATAATATAATATAACGGCCGGGGGTCAGTGATAACAGTGGTAATATAATATAATATAACGGCCGGGGGTCAGTGATAACAGCGGGTAATATAATATAACGGCCGGGGGTCAGTGATAACAGCGGGTAATATAATATAATATAACGGCCAGGGGTCAGTGATAACAGCGGGTAATATAACGGCCGGGGGTCAGTGATAACAGTGGTAATATAATATAATATAACGGCCAGGGGTCAGTGATAACAGTGGTAATATAATATAATATAACGGCCGGGGATCAGTGATAACAGTGGTAATATAATATAATATAATGGCCGGGGATCAGTGATAACAGCGGGTAATATAATATAATATAACGGCCGGGGATCAGTGATAACAGTGGTAATATAATATAATGGCCGGGGGTCAGTGATAACAGCGGGTAATATAATATAACGGCCGGGGATCAGTGATAACAGTGGTAATATAATATAACGGCCGGGGATCAGTGATAACAGCGGGTAATATAATATAACGGCCGGGGGTCAGTGATAACAGCGGGCAATATAATATAATATAACGGCCGGGGATCAGTGATAACAGTGGTAATATAATATAACGGCCGGGGATCAGTGATAACAGCGGGTAATATAATATAATATAACGGCCGGGGGTCAGTGATAACAGCGGGTAATATAATATAATGGCCGGGGGTCAGTGATAACAGCGGGTAATATAATATAATGGCCGGGGGTCAGTGATAACAGCGGGTAATATAATATAATATAACGGCCGGGGATCAGTGATAACAGCGGGTAATATAATATAACGGCCGGGGGTCAGTGATAACAGCGGGTAATATAATATAATATAACGGCCGGGGATCAGTGATAACAGTGGTAATATAATATAATATAATATAACGGCCGGGGATCAGTGATAACAGTGGTAATATAATATAACGGCCGGGGATCAGTGATAACAGCGGGTAATATAATATAATATAACGGCCGGGGATCAGTGATAACAGTGGTAATATAATATAATATAATGGCCGGGGGTCAGTGATAACAGTGGTAATATAATATAATATAACGGCCGGGGATCAGTGATAACAGTGGTAATATAATATAACGGCCGGGGATCAGTGATAACAGCGGGTAATATAATATAATATAACGGCCGGGGATCAGTGATAACAGTGGTAATATATAATATAACGGCCGGGGATCAGTGATAACAGTGGTAATATAATATAACGGCCGGGGATCAGTGATAACAGTGGTAATATATAATATAACGGCCGGGGATCAGTGATAACAGCGGGTAATATAATATAACGGCCGGGGGTCAGTGATAACAGCGGGTAATATAATATAATATAACGGCCGGGGATCAGTGATAACAGCGGGTAATATAATATAACGGCCGGGGGTCAGTGATAACAGCGGGTAATATAATATAATATAACGGCCGGGGGTCAGTGATAACAGTGGTAATATAATATAATATAATGGCCGGGGGTCAGTGATAACAGCGGGTAATATAATATAATGGCCGGGGATCAGTGATAACAGTGGTAATATAATATAATATAATATAATGGCCGGGGATCAGTGATAACAGTGGTAATATAATATAATATAATGGCCGGGGGTCAGTGATAACAGTGGTAATATAATATAATATAACGGCCGGGGATCAGTGATAACAGCGGGTAATATAATATAACGGCCGGGGATCAGTGATAACAGTGGTAATATAATATAATATAACGGCCGGGGATCAGTGATAACAGCGGGTAATATAATATAATATAACGGCCGGGGATCAGTGATAACAGCGGGTAATATAATATAACGGCCGGGGATCAGTGATAACAGTGGTAATATATAATATAACGGCCGGGGATCAGTGATAACAGCGGGTAATATAATATAACGGCCGGGGGTCAGTGATAACAGCGGGTAATATAATATAATATAACGGCCGGGGATCAGTGATAACAGCGGGTAATATAATATAACGGCCGGGGGTCAGTGATAACAGCGGGTAATATAATATAATATAACGGCCGGGGGTCAGTGATAACAGTGGTAATATAATATAATATAATGGCCGGGGGTCAGTGATAACAGCGGGTAATATAATATAATGGCCGGGGATCAGTGATAACAGTGGTAATATAATATAATATAATATAATGGCCGGGGGTCAGTGATAACAGTGGTAATATAATATAATATAACGGCCGGGGATCAGTGATAACAGCGGGTAATATAATATAACGGCCGGGGATCAGTGATAACAGTGGTAATATAATATAATATAACGGCCGGGGATCAGTGATAACAGCGGGTAATATAATATAATATAACGGCCGGGGATCAGTGATAACAGCGGGTAATATAATATAACGGCCGGGGATCAGTGATAACAGTGGTAATATATAATATAACGGCCGGGGATCAGTGATAACAGCGGGTAATATAATATAACGGCCGGGGATCAGTGATAACAGTGGTAATATAATATAATATAACGGCCGGGGATCAGTGATAACAGCGGGTAATATAATATAATATAACGGCCGGGGATCAGTGATAACAGTGGTAATATAATATAATATAACGGCCGGGGATCAGTGATAACAGCGGGTAATATAATATAATATAACGGCCGGGGATCAGTGATAACAGTGGTAATATAATATAATATAACGGCCGGGGATCAGTGATAACAGCGGGTAATATAATATAATATAACGGCCGGGGATCAGTGATAACAGTGGGTAATATAATATAATATAATATAACGGCCGGGGATCAGTGATAACAGCGAGTAATATAATATAATTGTCGCATCATCATTATGAAAAACACAAGAACCAGAGACGTACAAGGAGAAGCTCAACCAATCATACAGGGGTCTGTTACCCGTCCTGCAGCATCTCTCACCCATATACACAGGGCACACTATGGGCAATACAGGGGGCACACTATACGGGGCACTGTATACGGGGCACACTATACACAGGGCACACTATACAGGGCACACTATACAGGACACACTATACAGGGCACACTATGGGCAATACAGGGGGCACACTATACAGGACACACTATGGGCAATACACGGGGCACACTATACAGGACACACTATACAGGGGGCACACACTATACAGGACACACTATGGGCAATACACGGGGCACACTATACAGGACACACTATACAGGACACACTATACAGGACACACTATGGGCAATACAGGGGGCACACTATACAGGACACACACTATACAGGACACACACTATACAGGACACACTATACAGGACACACTATACAGGGCACACACTATACAGGACACACACTATACAGGACACACTATACAGGACACACACTATACAGGACACACACTATACAGGACACACACTATACAGGACACACACTATACAGGACACACACTATACAGGACACACACTATACAGGACACACACTATACAGGACACACACTATACAGGACACACTATACAGGGCACACTATACAGGGCACACTATACAGGGCACACTATACAGGGCACACTATACAGGGCACACTATACAGGACACACTATACAGGGCACACTATACAGGGCACACTATACAGGACACACACTATACAGGACACACTATACAGGGCACACTATACAGGACACACTATACAGGACACACTATACAGGGCACACTATACAGGGCACACACTATACAGGGCACACACTATACAGGACACACTATACAGGGCACACTATACAGGGCACACTATACAGGGCACACTATACAGGGCACACTATACAGGGCACACACTATACGGGGCACACTATACAGGGCACACACTATACAGGGCACACACTATACAGGACACACACTATACAGGACACACTATACAGGACACACTATACAGGGCACACACTATACAGGACACACTATACAGGGCACACACTATACAGGACACACTATACAGGGCACACTATACAGGGCACACTATACAGGGCACACACTATACAGGGCACACACTATACAGGGCACACACTATACAGGGCACACACTATACAGGGCACACACTATACAGGGCACACACTATACAGGGCACACACTATACAGGGCACACACTATACAGGACACACACTATACAGGGCACACTATACAGGGCACACTATACAGGGCACACTATACAGGACACACTATACAGGGCACACTATACAGGGCACACTATACAGGGCACACTATACAGGGCACACACTATACAGGGCACACACTATACAGGGCACACACTATACAGGGCACACACTATACAGGGCACACACTATACAGGGCACACACTATACAGGGCACACACTATACAGGGCACACACTATACAGGGCACACACTATACAGGGCACACTATACAGGGCACACACTATACAGGGCACACTATACAGGGCACACACTATACAGGGCACACACTATACAGGGCACACACTATACAGGGCACACTATACAGGGCACACTATACAGGGCACACACTATACAGGGCACACTATACAGGGCACACTATACAGGGCACACTATACAGGGCACACTATACAGGGCACACTATACAGGGCACACTATACAGGGCACACTATACAGGGCACACTATACAGGGCACACTATACAGGGCACACTATACAGGGCACACTATACAGGACACACTATACAGGACACACTATACAGGACACACTATACAGGACACACTATACAGGACACACTATACAGGACACACTATACAGGACACACTATACAGGACACACTATACAGGACACACTATACAGGACACACTATACAGGACACACTATACAGGACACACTATACAGGACACACTATACAGGACACACTATACGGGACACACTATACGGGACACACTATACGGGACACACTATACGGGACACACTATACGGGACACACTATACGGGGCACACTATACAGGGCACACTATGGGCAATACAGGGGGCACACTATACGGGGCACACTATACGGGACACGCTATACGGGGCACGCTATACGGGGCACGCTATACGGGGCACGCTATACGGGACACACTATACGGGGCACGCTATACGGGACACACTATACGGGACACGCTATACGGGACACGCTATACGGGGCACGCTATACGGGGCACGCTATACGGGGCACGCTATACACGGCACGCTATACACGGCACGCTATACACGGCACGCTATACACGGCACGCTATACACGGCACGCTATACACGGCACGCTATACACGGCACACTATGGGCAATACACAGGGCACGCTATACACGGCACGCTATACACGGCACGCTATACACGGCACGCTATACACGGCACGCTATACACGGCACGCTATACACGGCACGCTATACACGGCACGCTATACAGGGCACACTATGGGCAATACACAGGGCACGCTATACAAGGCACACTATACAGGACACACTATACACGGCACACTATGGGCAATACAGGGGGCACACTATACAGGGCACACTATACAGGGCACGCTATACAGGGCACGCTATACAGGGCACACTATGGGCAATACACAGGGCACGCTATACAAGGCACACTATACAGGACACACTATGGGCAATACAGGGGGCACGCTATACACGGCACACTATACACGGCACACTATACACGGCACACTATACACGGCACACTATACACGGCACACTATACACGGCACACTATACACGGCACACTATACACGGCACACTATACAGGACACACTATACAGGACACACTATACAGGGCACACTATACAGGGCACACTATACACGGCACACTATACACGGCACACTATACACGGCACACTATGGGCAATACACGGGGCACACTATACAGGACACACTATACACGGCACACTATACAGGACACACTATACACGGCACACTATACACGGCACACTATACACGGCACACTATACACGGCACACTATACACGGCACACTATACACGGCACACTATACACGGCACACTATGGGCAATACACGGGGCACACTATACAGGGCACACTATACACGGCACACTATACACGGCACACTATACACGGCACACTATACACGACACACTATACACGGCACACTATACACGGCACACTATACACGGCACACTATACACGGCACACTATACAGGACACACTATACACGGCACACTATACACGGCACACTATACAGGACACACTATGGGCAATACACAGGGCACACTATACACGGCACACTATACACGGCACACTATACACGGCACACTATACACGGCACACTATACACGGCACACTATACACGGCACACTATACACGGCACACTATGGGCAATACGCAGGGCACACTATGGGCAATGCCCGGGGCACACTATACAGGGCACACTATGGGCAATAGACGGGGCACACTATACAGGGCACACTATACAGGGCACACTATGGGCAATACACAGGGCACACTATACAGGGCACACTAGGGGCAATACACAGGGCACACTATACAGGGCACACTATGGGCAATGCCCGGGGCACACTATGGGCAATACACAGGGCACACTATTGGCAATATACAGGGCACACTATACAGGGCCCACTATGGGCAATACACAGGGCACACTATACAGGGCACACTATGGGCAATAGACGGGGCACACTATACAGGGCACACTATGGGCAATTGACGGGGCACACTATACAGGGCAAAATATGGGCAATACACAGGGCACGCTACACAAGGCACACTATACAGGGCACACTATACAGGGCACACTATGGGCAATACACAGGGCACACTATGGGCAATACACAGGGCACACTATGGGCAATACACAGGGCACACTATGGGCAATACACAGGGCACACTATACAGGGCACACTATACAGGACACACTATACAGGACACACTATACAGGGCACACTATACAGGGCACACTATACAGGGCACACTATACAGGGCACACTATGGGCAATGCCCGGGGCACACTATGGGCAATACACAGGGCACACTATACAGGGCACACTATACAGGGCACACTATGGGCAATGCCCGGGGCACACTATACAGGGCACACTATGGGCAATACACAGGGCACGCTGTACAGGGCACACTATGGGCAATACACAGGGCACACTATACAGGACACACTATACAGGACACACTATGGGCAATACACAGGGCACACTATACAGGGGGCACACTATGGGCAATACACGGGGCACACTATACAGGGCACACTATGGGCAATGCCCGGGGCACACTATACAGGGCACACTATGGGCAAAACACAAGGCACGCTGTACAGGGCACACAATACAGGGGGCACACTATGGGCAATACACGGGGCACGCTATACAGGGCACATTATACAGGGGGTACACACTATACACATGGCACGCTATACAGGGGGCGCACACTATACAGGGGGCGCACACTATACAGGGGGCACACACTATACAGGGGGCACACACTATACAGGGGGCACACACTATACAGGGGGCACACACTATACAGGGGGCACACACTATACAGGGGGCACATACTATACAGGGGGCACATACTATACAGGGGGCACATACTATACAGGGGACACATACTATACAGGGGGCACACACTATACAGGGGGCACACACTATACAGGGGGCACATACTATACAGGGGGCACATACTATACAGGGGACACACACTATACAGGGGGCACACACTATACAGGGGGCACACACTATACAGGGGGCACACACTATACAGGGGGCACACACTATACAGGGGGCACATACTATACAGGGGGCACATACTATACAGGGGGCACATACTATACAGGGGGCACATTATACAGGGGGCACATTATACAGGGGGCACATACTATACAGGGGGCACATACTATACAGGGGGCACATACTATACAGGGGGCACATACTATACAGGGGGCACATACTATACAGGGGGCACATACTATACAGGGGGCACATACTATACAGGGGGCACATACTATACAGGGGGCACATACTATACAGGGGGCACATACTATACAGGGGGCACATACTATACAGGGGGCACATACTATACAGGGGGCACATACTATACAGGGGGCACATACTATACAGGGGGCACACTATACAGGGGGCACATACTATACAGGGGGCACATACTATACAGGGGACACATACTATACAGGGGGCACATACTATACAGGGGGCACATACTATACAGGGGGCACACACTATACAGGGGGCACACACTATACAGGGGGCACATACTATACAGGGGGCACATACTATACAGGGGGCACACACTATAC
This sequence comes from Dendropsophus ebraccatus, assembly GCF_027789765.1. NCBI lineage: Eukaryota > Metazoa > Chordata > Amphibia > Anura > Hylidae > Dendropsophus > Dendropsophus ebraccatus. Next base: position 368,144 of record NC_091462.1, read on the forward strand.
AGGGGGCACACACTATACAGGGGGCACATTATACAGGGGGAACATACTATACAGGGGGAACATACTATACAGGGGGCACACACACATTATACAGGGGGCACACACTATACAGGGGGCACATACTATACAGGGGGCACATTATACAGGGGACACATACTATACAGGGGGCACACACTATACAGGGGGCACATACTATACAGGGGGCACATACTATACAGGGGGCACATACTATACAGGGGGCACATACTATACAGGGGGCACATACTATACAGGGGGCACATACTATACAGGGGACACATACTATACAGGGGGCACACACTATACAGGGGGCACATACTATACAGGGGGCACATACTATACAGGGGGCACATACTATACAGGGGGCACATACTATACAGGGGGCACATACTATACAGGGGGCACATACTATACAGGGGGCACATACTATACAGGGGGCACATACTATACAGGGGGCACATACTATACAGGGGACACATACTATACAGGGGGCACATACTATACAGGGGGCACACTATACAGGGGGCACATACTATACAGGGGGCACACACTATACAGGGGGCACATACTATACAGGGGGCACATACTATACAGGGGGCACATACTATACAGGGGGCACATACTATACAGGGGGCACATTATACAGGGGACACATACTATACAGGGGGCACACACTATACAGGGGGCACACACTATACAGGGGGCACACACTATACAGGGGGCACACACTATACAGGGGGCACATACTATACAGGGGGCACATACTATACAGGGGGCACATACTATACAGGGGGCACACACTATACAGGGGGCACATACTATACAGGGGGCACATACTATACAGGGGACACATACTATACAGGGGGCACATACTATACAGGGGGCACACTATACAGGGGGCACATACTATACAGGGGGCACATACTATACAGGGGGCACACACTATACAGGGGGCACACACTATACAGGGGGCACATACTATACAGGGGGCACACTATACAGGGGGAACATACTATACAGGGGGAACATACTATACAGGGGGCACACACACATTATACAGGGGGCACACACATTATACACGGGGCACACACACATTATACACGGGGCACACTATACAGGGGGCACACAAACATTATACAGGGGGCACAGTATACAGGGGGCACAGTATACAGGGGGCACAGTATACAGGGGGCACAATATACAGGGGGCACAATATACAGGGGGCACACACACATTATACAGGGGGCACAGTATACAGGGGGCACAATATACAGGGGGCACACACACATTATACAGGGGGCACAGTATACAGGGGGCACACACATTATACAGGGGGCACATTATACAGGGGGCACACACACATTATACAGGGGGCACATACTATACAGGGGGCACACACACATTATACAGGGGGCACAGTATACAGGGGGCACATTATACAGGGAGCACAGTATACAGGGGGCACACACACATTATACAGGGGGCACATTATACAGGGGGCACATTATACAGGGGGCACACACACATTATACAGGGGGCACAGTATACAGGGGGCACACACATTATACAGGGGGCACATTATACAGGGGGCACACACACATTATACAGGGGGCACATACTATACAGGGGGCACACACACATTATACAGGGGGCACAGTATACAGGGGGCACATTATACAGGGAGCACAGTATACAGGGGGCACACACACATTATACAGGGGGCACACTATACAGGGGGCACACTATACAGAGGGCACACACACATTATACAGGGGGCACAGTATACAGGGGGCACATTATACAGGGGGCACATTATACAGGGGGCACACACACATTATACAGGGGGCACAGTATTCAGGGGGCACAGTATACAGGGGGCACAGTATACAGGGGGCACAGTATACAGGGGGCACAGTATACAGGGGGCACAATATACAGGGGGCACAGTATACAGGGGGCACACACACATTATACAGGGGGCACACACATTATACACGGGGCACATACTATTCAGAGGGCACACACACATTATACAGGGGGCACACACACATTATACAGGAGGCACAGTATACAGGGGGCACAGTATACAGGGGGCACACACATTATACAGGAGGCACAGTATACAGGGGGCACACACACATTATACAGGAGGCACAGTATACAGGGGGCACACACATTATACAGGAGGCACAGTATACAGGGGGCACACACACATTATACAGGGGGCACACACTAATTATACAGGGGGCACAGTATACAGGGGGCACAGTATACAGGGGGCACAGTATACAGGGGGCACAGTATACAGGGGGCACACACACATTATACAGGGGGCACATTATACAGGGGGCACACACATTATACAGGGGGCACAGTATACAGGGGGCACACACACATTATACAGGGGGCACAGTATACAGGGGGCACACACACATTATACAGGGGGCACATTATACAGGGGGCACACACACATTATACAGGGGGCACACACACATTATACAGGGGGCACACACATTATACAGGGGGCACACACACATTATACAGGGGGCACAGTATACAGGGGGCACAGTATACAGGGGGCACACACACAGTATACAGGAGGCACAGTATACAGGGGGCACACACACAGTATACAGGAGGCACAGTATACAGGAGGCACAGTATACAGGGGGCACACACACATTATACAGGGGGCACACACATTATACAGGGGGCACATACTCAATATACAGGGGGCACACACACATTATACAGGAGGCACAGTATACAGGGGGCACACACATTATACAGGAGGCACAGTATACAGGGGGCACACACACATTATACAGGGGGCACAGTATACAGGGGGCACATTATACAGGGGGCACACACATTATACAGGAGGCACAGTATACAGGGGGCACATTATACAGGGGGCACAGTATACAGGGGGCACACACTAATTATACAGGGGGCACAGTATACAGGGGGCACATTATACAGGGGGCACACACACATTATACAGGGGGCACAGTATACAGGGGGCACATTATACAGGGGGCACATTATATAGGGGGCACAGTATACAGGGGGCACACACACATTATACAGGGGGCACAGTATACAGGGGGCACACACACATTATACAGGGGGCACAGTATACAGGGGGCACACACACATTATACAGGGGGCACACACACATTATACAGGGGGCACACACATTATACAGGGGGCACAGTATACAGGGGGCACACACACATTATACAGGGGGCACAGTATACAGGGGGCACACACATTATACAGGGGGCACAGTATACAGGGGGCACACACACATTATACAGGGGGCACAGTATACAGAGGGCACACACACATTATACAGGGGGCACAGTATACAGGGGGCACAGTATACAGGGGGCACACACACATTATACAGGAGGCACAGTATACAGGGGGCACAGTATACAGGGGGCACAGTATACAGGGGGCACACACACAGTATACAGGAGGCACAGTATACAGGAGGCACAGTATACAGGGGGCACACACACATTATACAGGGGGCACAGTATACAGGGGGCACACACACATTATACAGAGGGCACAGTATACAGGGGGCACACACACAGTATACAGGAGGCACAGTATACAGGAGGCACAGTATACAGGGGGCACACACACAGTATACAGGAGGAACAGTATACAGGGGGCACAGTATACAGGGGGCACAGTATACAGAGGGCACAGTATACAGAGGGCACACACATTATACAGAGGGCACAGTATACAGGGGGCACACACATTATACAGGGGGCACAGTATACAGGGGGCACAGTATACAGAGGGCACACACACATTATACAGGGGGCACACACACATTATACAGGGGGCACATACTATACAGGGGGCACACACACATTATACAGGGGGCACACTATACAGGGGGCACATTATACAGGGGGCACATTATACAGGGGGCACACACACATTATACAGGGGGCACAGTATACAGGGGGCACACACACATTATACAGAGGGCACAGTATACAGAGGGCACACACACATTATACAGGGGGCACAGTATACAGGGGGCACAGTATACAGGGGGCACACACATTATACAGGGGGCACACACATTATACAGGGGGCACAGTATACAGGGGGCACACACACATTATACAGGGGGCACATTATACAGGGGGCACAGTATACAGGGGGCACACACATTATACAGGGGGCACATTATACAGGGGGCACACACACATTATACAGGGGGCACACACACATTATACAGGGGGCACATACTATACAGGGGGCACACACACATTATACAGGGGGCACACTATACAGGGGGCACACACACATTATACAGGGGGCACATTATACAGAGGGCACACACACATTATACAGGGGGCACAGTATACAGGGGGCACAGTATACAGGAGGCACAGTATACAGGAGGCACAGTATACAGGGGGCACACACATTATACAGGGGGCACAGTATACAGGGGGCACACACATTATACAGGGGGCACAGTATACAGGGGGCACACACATTATACAGGGGGCACAGTATACAGGGGGCACAGTATACAGGGGGCACAGTATACAGGGGGCACACACACATTATACAGGGGGCACACACACATTATACAGGGGGCACATACTATACAGGGGGCACACACACATTATACAGGGGGCACACTATACAGGGGGCACATTATACAGGGGGCACACACACATTATACAGGGGGCACACACACATTATACAGGGGGCACACTATACAGGGGGCACATTATACAGGGGGCACATTATACAGGGGGCACACACACATTATACAGGAGGCACAGTATACAGAGGGCACACACACATTATACAGGGGGCACAGTATACAGGGGGCACACACACATTATACAGAGGGCACAGTATACAGAGGGCACACACACATTATACAGGGGGCACAGTATACAGGGGGCACAGTATACAGAGGGCACACACACATTATACAGGAGGCACAGTATACAGGGGGCACAGTATACAGGGGGCACAGTATACAGGGGGCACACACACAGTATACAGGAGGCACAGTATACAGGGGGCACACACATTATACAGGAGGCACAGTATACAGGAGGCACAGTATACAGGGGGCACAGTATACAGGGGGCACACACACAGTATACAGGAGGCACAGTATACAGGAGGCACAGTATACAGGAGGCACAGTATACAGGGGGCACATTATACAGGGGGCACACACACATTATACAGGAGGCACAGTATACAGAGGGCACACACACATTATACAGGGGGCACAGTATACAGGGGGCACACACATTATACAGGGGGCACAGTATACAGGGGGCACACACATTATACAGGGGGCACACACACATTATACAGGAGGCACATTATACAGGGGGCACACACACATTATACAGGGGGCACAGTATACAGAGGGCACACACACATTATACAGGGGGCACAGTATACAGAGGGCACACACACATTATACAGGAGGCACAGTATACAGGGGGCACAGTATACAGGGGGCACAGTATACAGGGGGCACACACACAGTATACAGGAGGCACAGTATACAGGGCACACACACATTATACAGGAGGCACAGTATACAGGGGGCACAGTATACAGGGGGCACAGTATACACGGGGCACACACACATTATACAGAGGGCACAGTATACAGAGGGCACACACACATTATACAGGAGGCACAGTATACAGGGGGCACAGTATACAGGGGGCACACACACAGTATACAGGAGGCACAGTATACAGGGGGCACACACATTATACAGGGGGCACAGTATACAGGGGGCACACACATTATACAGGGGGCACATACTCAATATACAGGGGGCACACTATACAGGGGGCACACTATGGGCACAGATCACACCCCGGCCTCCCGCACACCCAGAAGACACCGCTCTCGCCCTACTTCACTCTGTGACCGGCATGTGTCCACCACTTCCTGCGGGCTGCGTTCCAAACCTCGCTTCAGTTTGTAATTTGCGTTTCAAGGCTCCCCCGTCCTATAAGTTGCTAGTAAGGTGATATCCGGGGTTTCCTTTGCGTTCCACGAGGCTTTTCCGGTTGCGCTCCACCGTTTGTGTCTTTATACCGAGCTCCTCTGTAATGGGGATGAGAAGAATTGGGAGGACGGTGACGTGAGGAGATGTCCCGAGACCTAAGAGACCGGATACCGAGGGTTACCGGAGAACGGGACGCGTGAGGTAATAAGAGAATAGTGTATAGGGACTATAGTATAATAGCTGTAATATGGGGACTATACTAGTATAATAGCTGTAATATATGGACTATACTAGTATAATAGCTGTAATATAGGGACTATACTAGTATAATAGCTGTAATATAGGGACTATACTAGTATAATAGCTGTAATATAGGGACTATACTAGTATAATAGCTGTAATATGGGGACTATACTAGTATAATAGCTGTAATATAGGGACTATACTAGTATAATAGCTGTAATATAGGGACTATAGTATAATAGCTGTAATATAAGGACTATAGTATAATAGCTGTAATATAGGGACTATACTAGTATAATAGCTGTAATATAGGGACTATACTAGTATAATAGCTGTAATATAGGGACTATAGTATAATAGCTGTAATATAGGGACTATACTAGTATAATAGCTGTAATATATGGACTATACTAGTATAATAGCTGTAATATAGGGACTATACTAGTATAATAGCTGTAATATAGGGACTATACTAGTATAATAGCTGTAATATAGGGACTATACTAGTATAATAGCTGTAATATAGGGACTATACTAGTATAATAGCTGTAATATGGGGACTATACTAGTATAATAGCTGTAATATAGGGACTATAGTATAATAGCTGTAATATGGGGACTATACTAGTATAATAGCTGTAATATAGGGACTATACTAGTATAATAGCTGTAATATAGGGACTATACTAGTATAATAGCTGTAATATAGGGACTATAGTATAATAGCTGTAATATAGGGACTATAGTATAATAGCTGTAATATAGGGACTATAGTAGTATAATAGCTGTAATATATGGGGACTATACTAGTATAATAGCTGTAATATGGGGACTATAGTATAATAGCTGTAATATGGGGACTATACTAGTATAATAGCTGTAATATAGGGACTATAGTATAATAGCTGTAATATAGGGACTATAGTATAATAGCTGTAATATAGGGACTATACTAGTATAATAGCTGTAATATAGGGACTATACTAGTATAATAGCTGTAATATAGGGACTATACTAGTATAATAGCTGTAATATAGGGACTATAGTATAATAGCTGTAATATAGGGACTATACTAGTATAATAGCTGTAATATAGGGACTATAGTATAATAGCTGTAATATAGGGACTATAGTATAATAGCTGTAATATAGGGACTATACTAGTATAATAGCTGTAATATGGGGACTATAGTATAATAGCTGTAATATAGGGACTATAGTATAATAGCTGTAATATAGGGACTATACTAGTATAATAGCTGTAATATAGGGACTATACTAGTATAATAGCTGTAATATAGGGACTATAGTATAATAGCTGTAATATAGGGACTATAGTATAATAGCTGTAATATAGGGACTATACTAGTATAATAGCTGTAATATAGGGACTATACTAGTATAATAGCTGTAATATAGGGACTATACTAGTATAATAGCTGTAATATAGGGACTATACTAGTATAATAGCTGTAATATAGGGACTATAGTATAATAGCTGTAATATAGGGACTATAGTATAATAGCTGTAATATAGGGACTATAGTATAATAGCTGTAATATAGGGACTATACTAGTATAATAGCTGTAATATGGGGACTATAGTATAATAGCTGTAATATAGGGACTATAGTATAATAGCTGTAATATAGGGACTATACTAGTATAATAGCTGTAATATAGGGACTATACTAGTATAATAGCTGTAATATAGGGACTATACTAGTATAATAGCTGTAATATAGAGACTATACTAGTATAATAGCTGTAATATAGGGACTATACCAGTATAATAGCTGTAATATAGAGACTATAGTATAATAGCTGTAATATAGGGACTATACTAGTATAATAGCTGTAATATAGGGACTATAGTATAATAGCTGTAATATAGGGACTATACTAGTATAATAGCTGTAATATAGGGACTATAGTATAATAGCTGTAATATAGGGACTATACTAGTATAATAGCTGTAATATAGGGAGTATACTAGTATAATAGCTGTAATATAGGGACTATACTAGTATAATAGCTGTAATATGGGGACTATACTAGTATAATAGCTGTAATATAGGGACTATAGTATAATAGCTGTAATATATGGACTATACTAGTATAATAGCTGTAATATAGGGACTATAGTATAATAGCTGTAATATAGGGACTATACTAGTATAATAGCTGTAATATAGGGACTATACTAGTATAATAGCTGTAATATAGGGACTATAGTATAATAGCTGTAATATATGGACTATAGTATAATAGCTGTAATATATGGACTATACTAGTATAATAGCTGTAATATATGGACTATAGTATAATAGCTGTAATATAGGGACTATAGTATAATAGCTGTAATATATGGACTATACTAGTATAATAGCTGTAATATAGGGACTATAGTATAATAGCTGTAATATAGGGACTATACTAGTATAATAGCTGTAATATAGGGACTATACTAGTATAATAGCTGTAATATAGGGACTATAGTATAATAGCTGTAATATATGGACTATAGTATAATAGCTGTAATATATGGACTATACTAGTATAATAGCTGTAATATATGGACTATAGTATAATAGCTGTAATATAGGGACTATACTAGTATAATAGCTGTAATATAGGGACTATAGTATAATAGCTGTAATATAGAGACTATACCAGTATAATAGCTGTAATATAGGGACTATAGTATAATAGCTGTAATATGGGGACTATACTAGTATAATAGCTGTAATATAGGGACTATACTAGTATAATAGCTGTAATATAGGGACTATACTAGTATAATAGCTGTAATATAGGGACTATACTAGTATAATAGCTGTAATATAGGGACTATAGTATAATAGCTGTAATATAGAGACTATACCAGTATAATAGCTGTAATATAGGGACTATAGTATAATAGCTGTAATATGGGGACTATACTAGTATAATAGCTGTAATATAGGGACTATACTAGTATAATAGCTGTAATATAGGGACTATACTAGTATAATAGCTGTAATATAGGGACTATACTAGTATAATAGCTGTAATATAGGGACTATACTAGTATAATAGCTGTAATATAGGGACCTATACTAGTATAATAGCTGTAATATAGGGGACTATACTAGTATAATAGCTGTAATATAGGGACTATAGTATAATAGCTTGTAATATAGGGGACTATAGTATAATAGCTGTAATATAGGGACTATACTAGTATAATAGCTGTAATATAGGGACTATAGTATAATAGCTGTAATATAGGGACTATAGTATAATAGCTGTAATATAGGGACTATAGTATAATAGCTGTAATATAGGGACTATACTAGTATAATAGCTGTAATATAGGGACTATAGTATAATAGCTGTAATATAGAGACTATACCAGTATAATAGCTGTAATATAGGGACTATAGTATAATAGCTGTAATATGGGGACTATACTAGTATAATAGCTGTAATATAGGGACTATACTAGTATAATAGCTGTAATATAGGGACTATAGTATAATAGCTGTAATATAGGGACTATACTAGTATAATAGCTGTAATATAGGGACTATACTAGTATAATAGCTGTAATATAGGGACTATACTAGTATAATAGCTGTAATATAGGGACTATACTAGTATAATAGCTGTAATATAGGGACTATACTAGTATAATAGCTGTAATATAGGGACTATAGTATAATAGCTGTAATATAGGGACTATACTAGTATAATAGCTGTAATATAGGGACTATACTAGTATAATAGCTGTAATATAGGGACTATACTAGTATAATAGCTGTAATATAGGGACTATACTAGTATAATAGCTGTAATATAGGGACTATAGTATAATAGCTGTAATATATGGGGACTATACTAGTATAATAGCTGTAATATAGGGAGTATACTAGTATAATAGCTGTAATATAGGGAGTATACTAGTATAATAGCTGTAATATATGGACTATAGTATAATAGCTGTAATATATGGACTATAGTATAATAGCTGTAATATAGGGACTATACTAGTATAATAGCTGTAATATGGGGACTATACTAGTATAATAGCTGTAATATAGGGACTATACTAGTATAATAGCTGTAATATATGGGGACTATACTAGTATAATAGCTGTAATATAGGGACTATAGTATAATAGCTGTAATATATGGACTATAGTATAATAGCTGTAATATATGGACTATACTAGTATAATAGCTGTAATATATGGACTATACTAGTATAATAGCTGTAATATAGGGACTATACTAGTATAATAGCTGTAATATAGGGACTATACTAGTATAATAGCTGTAATATAGGGACTATACTAGTATAATAGCTGTAATATAGGGACTATAGTATAATAGCTGTAATATATGGGGACTATACTAGTATAATAGCTGTAATATAGGGACTATAGTATAATAGCTGTAATATAGGGACTATAGTATAATAGCTGTAATATAGGGACTATACTAGTATAATAGCTGTAATATAGGGACTATACTAGTATAATAGCTGTAATATAGGGACTATAGTATAATAGCTGTAATATAGGGACTATACTAGTATAATAGCTGTAATATATGGACTATACTAGTATAATAGCTGTAATATAGGGACTATACTAGTATAATAGCTGTAATATATGGACTATACTAGTATAATAGCTGTAATATAGGGACTATACTAGTATAATAGCTGTAATATGGGGACTATACTAGTATAATAGCTGTAATATAGGGACTATACTAGTATAATAGCTGTAATATAGGGACTATACCAGTATAATAGCTGTAATATAGGGACTATACTAGTATAATAGCTGTAATATGGGGACTATACTAGTATAATAGCTGTAATATAGGGACTATACTAGTATAATAGCTGTAATATAGGGACTATACTAGTATAATAGCTGTAATATAGGGACTATAGTATAATAGCTGTAATATAGGGACTATACTAGTATAATAGCTGTAATATAGAGACTATACTAGTATAATAGCTGTAATATAGGGACTATAGTATAATAGCTGTAATATAGGGACTATAGTATAATAGCTGTAATATAGGGACTATACTAGTATAATAGCTGTAATATAGAGACTATACTAGTATAATAGCTGTAATATAGGGACTATACTAGTATAATAGCTGTAATATAGGGACTATAGTATAATAGCTGTAATATAGGGACTATACTAGTATAATAGCTGTAATATATGGACTATACTAGTATAATAGCTGTAATATAGGGACTATACTAGTATAATAGCTGTAATATAGGGACTATAGTATAATAGCTGTAATATATGGGGACTATACTAGTATAATAGCTGTAATATGGGGACTATACTAGTATAATAGCTGTAATATAGGGACTATACTAGTATAATAGCTGTAATATATGGGGACTATACTAGTATAATAGCTGTAATATGGGGACTATAGTATAATAGCTGTAATATAGGGACTATACTAGTATAATAGCTGTAATATAGGGACTATAGTATAATAGCTGTAATATAGGGACTATAGTATAATAGCTGTAATATGGGGACTATAGTATAATAGCTGTAATATAGGGACTATAGTATAATAGCTGTAATATAGGGACTATACTAGTATAATAGCTGTAATATGGGGGACTATACTAGATAATAGCTGTAATATAGGGACTATACTAGTATAATAGCTGTAATATATGGGGACTATACTAGTATAATAGCTGTAATTGGGGACTATAGTATATAGCTGTATATAGGGACTATACTAGTATAATAGCTGTAATATAGGGACTATAGTATAATAGCTGTAATATAGGGACTATAGTATAATAGCTGTAATATGGGGACTATAGTATAATAGCTGTAATATAGGGACTATAGTATAATAGCTGTAATATAGGGACTATACTAGTATAATAGCTGTAATATGGGGACTATACTAGTATAATAGCTGTAATATAGGGACTATACTAGTATAATAGCTGTAATATAGGGACTATACTAGTATAATAGCTGTAATATAGGGACTATAGTATAATAGCTGTAATATAGGGACTATACTAGTATAATAGCTGTAATATGGGGACTATACTAGTATAATAGCTGTAATATAGGGACTATACTAGTATAATAGCTGTAATATAGGGACTATACTAGTATAATAGCTGTAATATAGGGACTATAGTATAATAGCTGTAATATAGGGACTATAGTATAATAGCTGTAATATAGGGACTATACTAGTATAATAGCTGTAATACAGGGACTATAGTATAATAGCTGTAATATATGGACTATACTAGTATAATAGCTGTAATATAGGGACTATAGTATAATAGCTGTAATATATGGACTATACTAGTATAATAGCTGTAATATAGGGACTATACTAGTATAATAGCTGTAATATAGGGACTATACTAGTATAATAGCTGTAATATAGGGACTATAGTATAATAGCTGTAATATATGGACTATACTAGTATAATAGCTGTAGTATAGGGACTATACTAGTATAATAGCTGTAGTATAGGGACTATACTAGTATAATAGCTGTAATATAGGGACTATACTAGTATAATAGCTGTAATATAGGGACTATAGTATAATAGCTGTAATATAGGGACTATACTAGTATAATAGCTGTAATATAGGGACTATAGTATAATAGCTGTAATATAGGGACTATACTAGTATAATAGCTGTAATATGGGGACTATACTAGTATAATAGCTGTAATATAGGGACTATACTAGTATAATAGCTGTAATATAGGGACTATACTAGTATAATAGCTGTAATATAGGGACTATACTAGTATAATAGCTGTAATATAGGGACTATACTAGTATAATAGCTGTAATATAGAGACTATACTAGTATAATAGCTGTAATATGGGGACTATACTAGTATAATAGCTGTAATATAGGGACTATAGTATAATACCTGTAATATAGGGAGTATACTAGTATAATAGCTGTAATATAGGGACTATACTAGTATAATAGCTGTAATATGGGGACTATACTAGTATAATAGCTGTAATATAGGGACTATACTAGTATAATAGCTGTAATATAGGGACTATAGTATAATAGCTGTAATATAGGGACTATACTAGTATAATAGCTGTAATATAGGCACTATACTAGTATAATAGCTGTAATATGGGGACTATACTAGTATAATAGCTGTAATATGGGGACTATACTAGTATAATAGCTGTAATATGGGGACTATAGTATAATAGCTGTAATATATGGGGACTATACTAGTATAATAGCTGTAATATAGGGACTATACTAGTATAATAGCTGTAATATAGGGACTATACTAGTATAATAGCTGTAATATGGGGACTATACTAGTATAATAGCTGTAATATGGGGACTATACTAGTATAATAGCTGTAATATAGGGACTATACTAGTATAATAGCTGTAATATAGGGAGTATACTAGTATAATAGCTGTAATATAGGAACTATAGTAGTATAATAGCTGTAATATAGGGACTATAGTATAATACCTGTAATATAGGGACTATAGTATAATAGCTGTAATATATGGACTATACTAGTATAATAGCTGTAATATGGGGACTATAGTATAATAGCTGTAATATAGGGACTATACTAGTATAATAGCTGTAATATAGGGACTATACTAGTATAATAGCTGTAATATAGGGACTATACTAGTATAATAGCTGTAATATAGGGACTATAGTATAATAGCTGTAATATAGGGACTATACTAGTATAATAGCTGTAATATAGGGACTATAGTATAATAGCTGTAATATAGGGAGTATACTAGTATAATAGCTGTAATATAGGGACTATACTAGTATAATAGCTGTAATATAGGGACTATAGTATAATAGCTGTAATATATGGGGACTATACTAGTATAATAGCTGTAATATAGGGACTATACTAGTATAATAGCTGTAATATAGGGACTATACTAGTATAATAGCTGTAATATAGGGACTATACTAGTATAATAGCTGTAATATAGGGACTATACTAGTATAATAGCTGTAATATAGGGACTATAGTAGTATAATAGCTGTAATATAGGGACTATACTAGTATAATAGCTGTAATATGGGGACTATAGTATAATAGCTGTAATATAGGGACTATACTAGTATAATAGCTGTAATATAGGGACTATAGTATAATAGCTGTAATATAGGGACTATACTAGTATAATAGCTGTAATATAGGGACTATACTAGTATAATAGCTGTAATATGGGGACTATACTAGTATAATAGCTGTAATATAGAGACTATACTAGTATAATAGCTGTAATATGGGGACTATACTAGTATAATAGCTGTAATATGGGGACTATACTAGTATAATAGCTGTAATATAGGGACTATACTAGTATAATAGCTGTAATATAGGGACTATAGTATAATAGCTGTAATATGGGGACTATACTAGTATAATAGCTGTAATATAGAGACTATACTAGTATAATAGCTGTAATATAGGGACTATAGTATAATAGCTGTAATATGGGGACTATACTAGTATAATAGCTGTAATATAGGGACTATAGTATAATAGCTGTAATATATGGGGACTATACTAGTATAATAGCTGTAATATAGGGACTATACTAGTATAATAGCTGTAATATATGGGGACTATACTAGTATAATAGCTGTAATATAGGGACTATACTAGTATAATAGCTGTAATATAGGGACTATAGTATAATAGCTGTAATATATGGGGACTATACTAGTATAATAGCTGTAATATATGGGGACTATACTAGTATAATAGCTGTAATATAGGGACTATACTAGTATAATAGCTGTAATATAGGGACTATAGTATAATAGCTGTAATATAGGGACTATACTAGTATAATAGCTGTAATATAGGGACTATACCAGTATAATAGCTGTAATATAGGGACTATACTAGTATAATAGCTGTAATATAGGGACTATACTAGTATAATAGCTGTAATATAGGGACTATACTAGTATAATAGCTGTAATATAGGGACTATACTAGTATAATAGCTGTAATATAGGGACTATACTAGTATAATAGCTGTAATATAGGGAGTATACTAGTATAATAGCTGTAGTGTACAGTCATGGGCAAAATTTTTGAGAATGATACAAATATTAATGGTTACAAAGTATTGCTTCAGTTTATAAAATGGCAATTTGCATATACCCCAGGATGTTATACAGAGGGATCAGCTTATCAGCAATTACTTGCACAGTCAATATTTACCTAGAAAATTAACTTTATCCCCCCAAACACCTTTCACCATCATTGCAGCCCGGCCTTACAGGGAGCAGCTAACATTGTGTCAGTGATCGCTCCAGTAACACAGCTGTGGGATGAGGACAGGGCTGGAGATCAATCTGTCATGATTAAGTAAGAATGACACCACTGGACACTTTAAAAGGAGGCTGGTGCTTGGCATCATTGTTTCTCTTCTGTTACCATGGTTATCTCTAAAGAAACACGTGCAGTCATCATTGCACAAAAATGGCCGAACAGGGAAGAGTATCGCAGCTAGAAAGATTGCACCTCAGTCACCAATCTGTCGCATCATCAAGAACTTCAAGGAGAGAGGTTCCATTGTTGCCAAAAAGGCTCCAGGGCGGCCAAGAAAGACCAGCGAAATAAAAAAAAGACAATGTGTCATTCTCAAAAAAACTTTTGGCCATGACTGTATATAGGGAGCAATATTAGTTATAATACTGTATATAGGAGCAGTATTATAGTAGTATATCCCTGTATATAGGAGCAGTATTATAGTAGTATATCCCTGTATATAGGGGGCAGTATTATAGTAGTTATATCCCTGTATATAGGAGCAGTATTATAGTAGTTATATCCCTGTATATAGGAGCAGTATTATAGTAGTTATATTCCTGTATATAGGAGCAGTATTATAGTAGTTATATCCCTGTATATAGGGGGCAGTATTATAGTAGTATATCCCTGTATATAGGAGCAGTATTATAGTAGTTATATTCCTGTATATAGGAGCAGTATTATAGTAGTATATCCCTGTATATAGGAGCAGTATTATAGTAGTATATTCCTGTATATAGGAGCAGTATTATAGTAGTTATATCCCTGTATATAGGAGCAGTATTATAGTAGTATATTCCTGTATATAGGAGCAGTATTATAGTAGTTATATCCCTGTATATAGGAGCAGTATTATAGTAGTATATTCCTGTATAAAGGAGCAGTATTATAGTAGTATATTCCTGTATATAGGGAGCAGTATTATAGTAGTTATATTCCTGTATATAGGAGCAGTATTATAGTAGTTATATTCCTGTATATAGGAGCAGTATTATAGTAGTATATCCCTGTATATAGGAGCAGTATTATAGTAGTTATATCCCTGTATATAGGAGCAGTATTATAGTAGTTATATCCCTGTATATAGGAGCAGTATTATAGTAATTATATTCCTGTATATAGGGGGCAGTATTATAGTAGTTATATCCCTGTATATAGGAGCAGTATTATAGTAGTATATCCCTGTATATAGGAGCAGTATTATAGTAGTTATATTCCTGTATATAGAAGCAGTATTATAGTAGTATATTCCTGTATATAGGAGCAGTATTATAGTAGTTATATCCCTGTATATAGGAGCAGTATTATAGTAGTATATTCCTGTATATAGGAGCAGTATTATAGTAGTTATATCCCTGTATATAGGAGCATTATTATAGTAGTATATTCCTGTATATAGGAGCAGTATTATAGTAGTTATATTCCTGTATATAGGAGCAGTATTATAGTAGTTATATCCCTGTATATAGGAGCAGTATTATAGTAGTTATATTCCTGTATATAGGGGGCAGTATTATAGTAGTTATATTCCTGTATATAGGAGCAGTATTATAGTAGTATATTCCTGTATATAGGAGCAGTATTATAGTAGTATAGCCAGAAAAGAAACTTGATTCCTCCAGCTCATATAAAATTCCACTTTATTGATTCCAAACGTCTAAAATAATAGCCGACGCGTTTCGAGCCTACTCGGCTCTTAGTCATGGCATCTATACAATTAGACAAACAGACTAAGTGTTAATATACAAAGTTACAGAGATAATTAAAAACATATATACATAAGTGCACATACATAGAAATCACAAACACAGGAACAAATTAGTGTACACCATAGATAACCAACTGTTTGTCCTCATGGTAGATGTTTATCTAATGCCCAGTGCAATAGCCCATATTGCATAATGGGTGGTTAGCTCTAAAAATAGCATGTCCAAATTTAAATATATAAATAATGCTAGGTATTGCATAAATAGTTACTGAGCTTAAAGTACAATACATGAGTATACATGAGGGAGGAAAGAAAGGAGGAGAGACATAGTACCTGCATCCGCACAAATCTAGAAATACTCATAATTCATCCCAAAAAGGTCACCAGGAGGCATCTGAACTCTGAAATAATGTGAATACAATGACCTGACCAGGTAATACTAACAGCCAAATGTAAGAAAATCAATCAGGGAAACATCAGAGAAACACACATATGTAGAAGGGGCAAATCTGCCCTCGTACTGACCTCCGGGACCATGGCTGCAGGAGAGATTAGACAAACCGCCGCTCACCTTGCCGGCGTCTGGAGCAAATGGCCATGTGTCCAACCTTATGTGCGAGCAAACCGGAAGTGGCCTCATACATCACATCCGCCCGGTGGAACGCAGCATGCGTTCCACCGCCAGCAATACAAGTTCCACTGCCTGAGGATTCACTGATGATGCGCTCCAGTGTGGAACGCATGTACCATGTGTCATATCCGCCCGGTGGAACGCAAATGCAATGTACGTACTCAGCTGTCTAATACAGCAGTGTGGAACGCATACTATGGGGAAACAAGGGCAGTGGAGAAGAGCACCCGCGGGTCAGAATGTACGTACTCAGCTGTCCAAAGATTGTGTAACAGTATGGAGCACATACTGTAGGAAAACAAAAACAGTGGAGAATAACACCCGCGGGTCAGATCTGAGAAATGAGCAGGACATAAACCAAAAATACTGTGGCAGGAACAGAAATCTAATAAAGAAAAAACCCCATGCTAAGATCACAAATAGGGCAAAAAACGACAATGTGATCACAATGTAATCATATAATATACTGCAATTGCAAAACACACAGTATGAGATAGAATAAACCATCAGTATAGTAACATTAGATCGCTCCTGATGTTAAGTCCATGTGGTGTTCGTGTGTCTAGTTTAAAAATCCACTCGGCTTCTTTCCTAAGTAGTTTCTTTCTCCAGTCTCCACCCCTGATGGGTTCCTGTACTTTCTCTATAGCGAAACAGCTAAACGTATCAAGACTGCCCCCATGTGTGGTGCAAAAATGTCTGGCCGCCCCAGATAGCTGTACCCCTCCGTGCTTGATGCTACTAACATGTTCAGCAATTCTTATTTTTAGCTTTCTAATGGAGCATCCCACATACTGTAAGTTACATTCACGGCAATAAATGACATATATAATGTGATCGGACTCACAATTGAGGGGGTGATAGATGTTATAAATTTTATACACAATTCTGTTGTTACTTTTTCGTACTCTGCTTCGTTTCTTTTTAACCCCTTGCCCCAAAATGACGTTTGGGGAACGTCATGTAAAGTAGGTAGTTAATGCAACATGACGTTCCCCAAACGTCATGTTGTTCCTGCCTCCCCCCGCAGCCCGTAAGTGAGATCGGGCAGCGGGAGGAGGCAGTATCACACCACATCCTCCCGCTGCCTCTGCCCGGAGGGGAGCCGCGCTCCCCCCGGGCAGTTAACCCCATAAACGCCGCGGTCGATGCGACCGCAGCGTCTATGGGGGAGATGTGGTGTTTGCCGGTGATCGGGCGGCGGGAGGAGGCTGCAGGACGTTGCCTCCTCCCGCCGCCACTGTCACAGTGTCCCCTGGCCCCCCTTCCACTGCCGCCGGTACCGGAGATCGCCGATATCAACGTTATACCGGCAATCTCCGGTACCGGCGCCGCCGACAGCTTTCATCTCCCCCCACCGTGAATCCACGGTGGGGGGAGATGAAAATGTAATCATCAGACCCCAGATCAGCCCCCCTAGTGCCCCGATTTCTAACCCGCTCCCTCCCCGGGCGGCCATCAGATCCAAGATGGCCGCCCCCATCCCAGCGAACAAACGATGTTTGTTCGCAGGGATGGAAATGAAAGAATGATCAAAGCCCCATGCTCTCCGCCACCGGAGGTAGCGGAGAGCATGGGGCAGTGATCGGGGACCCCCCCGTGTGGTCCCGGAGCAGGCGATCGGCGGTATATACTATATACCGCCGATCGCCTGTTCCCAGTGCTGCCGGCACTTTTTATCCCCTGTCACCATGAATCATTGGTGACAGGGGATAAAAAGTGTTACAGTGTCGCCCCCCCAGTCGCCCCCCACCCCCCCCAGTCACCCCCGTCCCCCAGTCACCCGCCCTTCCCATTATACGTTACCTGATCCTGGAGCTCCTTCCTCTTCGGTGTCCTGGCTGCTTCTGATGTGCGCATGTGCGCCAGAAGCGTCCAGCTCTGAAAATTTAAAGTGACAGAGACCAATTTGGTCTCTGTCACTAAACTATGATTACTGTGATAGAAAATATCACAGTAATCATAGTAATACAGTGAAAATGAATATGTAAAGTACAAAAAGTGACAAACATACAAAAAAAAAACACACACACTTTTTATTATAGCAATAATTGCAGTTTACTCCCAAATTACCCGTAACCACCGCACGTTGCCCATAACCGCCCCAGGTTGGCCGAAATCACGCCAGATTGCACGTAACCACCACACGTTGCCCGTAACAACCGCACATTACCCTTAACCCCCGCACGTTGCCAGTAACAACCGCACATTGCCCGTAACCACCGCACGTTGCCCGTAACCACCGCACGTTGCCCGTAACCACCGCACGTTGCCCGTAACCACCGCACGTTGCCCGTAATCATGCCAGATTGCCCGTAACAACCACACGTTGCCTCTAACCACCCCAGGTTGCATGTAATCACAACAGATTACCCGTAACCACCCCAGGTTGCCCGTAATCACGCCAGATTACACTTAACCACCGCACGTTGCCCGTAACCACCGCACGTTGCCCGTAACCACCGCACGTTGCCGGTAACCACCGCACATTGCCCGTAACCACCGCACGTTGCCCGTAATCACGCCAGATTGCCCGTAACCACCGCACGTTGCCCCTAACCGCCCCAGGTTGCCTGTAATCACACCAGATTACCCGTAACCACTGCACGTTGCCCCTAATCGCCCCAGGTTGCCCGTAATCACGCCAGATTACACGTAACGACCGCACGTTGCCACTGACGGCCGCACGTTGCCACTGACGGCCGCACGTTGCCACTGACGGCCGCACGTTGCCACTGACGGCCGCACGTTGCCACTGACGGCCGCACGTTGCCACTGACGGCCGCACGTTGCCTCTAACCACCCCAAATTGCCAAAGACCCCCTCCAGATTGCCGTAACCAACCCAAATTACATATAAGCACTTCAGTTTATCCGTAACCAACCCAGATTGTCCGTAACCACCCCACGTTGGCCGTAACCACAGCAGGTTACCTGTAACCACCCCAGATTGTCTGTAACCACCGCAGATTACCCATAACCACCTCCAGATTACCCGTAACCACCTCCAGATTACCTGGAACCACCCCAGATTACCCGTAACCACCCCACATTACCTGTAATCTAATTTTTTATTGTATTTTAGTAACTGCGCTATTCTAATAACTGTTTCTAGCTGCGGTTTTGCTCCAGCAAATTGGCGCTCCTTCCCTTCTGAGCCCGGCTGTGTGCCCATACAGTGGTTTATGCCCACATATGGGGTACCGTTCTACTCAGGAGAACCTGCGTTACAGATTTTGGGGTACGCTTTCTTTCCTGTTCCTCGTGAAATTTAGAAATTTCCAACTAAAGGAACATATTACTGGAAAAATTCGAGTTTTTCATTTTTACTGTCTACTTTTGAATACTTTCCTCTAATACCTGTGGGGTCAAAATGGTCACCACACCCCAAGATGAATTCTTTCAGGGGTGTACTTTCCTAAATGGGGTGACTTTTGGGGGGAGTTCTATTCTGTAGACATTACAGGGGCTCTGCAAACGCACCTGGCGCTCAGAAACTTCTTCGGAAAAATCTGCACTGAAAATGCTAATTGGCGCTCCTTCCCTTCTGAGCCCAGCTGGGTGCCCATACAGTGGTTTATGCCCACATATGGGGTACCATTCTACTCAGGAGAACCTGCGTTACAGATTTTGGCATGCAGCTTCTCCCCTGTTCCTTGTGAAATTGAGAAATTTCCAACTAAACGAACATATTATTGGAAAAATTCTAGTTTTTCAATTTTACTGTCTTATTTTGAATACTTTCCTCTAATACCTGTGGGGTCAAAATGGTCACCACACCCAAAGATGAATTCCTTGAGGGGTGTACTTTCCAAAATGGGGTGACTTATGGGGGGTTTCTCGTCTGCGGACACTACAGGGGCGCTGCAAACGCTCCTGGCGCTCAGAAACTTCTTCAGAAAAATCTGCATTGAAAAAGCTAATTGGCGCTCCTTCCCTTCTGAGCCCGGCTGTGTGGCCATACAGTGGTTTATGCCCACATATGGGGTACCGTTGTATTCAGGAGAACCTGCGTTACAAATTTTGGGGTACTTTTTTTCTCTTGTTCCTCGTGAAATTGAGAAATTTCAAACTAATCAAACATATTATTGGAAAAATTCGTGTTTTTCATTTTTACTGTCTAATTCTGAATACTTTCCTCTAATACCTGTGGGGTCAAAGTGCTCATCCTACCCAAAGATGAATTCTTTGAGGGGTGTAGTTTCGAAAATGGGGTGACTTTTGGGGGGATTCTATTCTGCGGACACTACAGGGGCTCTGCAAACGCACCTGGCGCTCAGAAACTTCTTCAGCAAAATCTGCATTAAAAAAGCTAATTGGCGCTCCTTCCCTTCTGAGCCCGGCTGTGTGCCCATACAGTGGTTTACGCCCACATATGGGGTACCGTTGTATTCAGGAAAACCTGCGTTACAAATTTTGGCATGCTTTTTTTCTCATGTTCCTTTTGAAAATGAGAAACTTTAATCTAAACGTTTATATTTGAAAATTTTAATTTTCGATTTTTTTACGGCCTAATTGTGAATACTTTCCTCCAGCCCCTGTAGGGTTAAAATGCTCATTATACCCCTAGATTAATTCTTTAAGGTGTCTAGTTTCCAAAATGGGGTCACTTATGGGGGTTTCCAGTATACAAGCCTTCTAAATCCATTTAAAAAAAGAACTGGTCCCTAAAAAAAATCAGTTTTGGAAATTTTCACAAAATGTGATAATTTGCTAATAAATTTCTAAGCCCAGTAACACCCTAAAAAAGTAAAATATGTTTTCAAAATTATGCCAGAATAAAGAGGACATATTGGTAATGTGACTTACTAACTAATTTATGTGCTATGACTTGCTTTTTTAGAAGCAGAGAATTTCAGAAGTTCATAAAATGCAAAATTTTCAAATTTTTCTTGATATTTTGATGTTTTTCACAAAAAATACACAAAGTAATGACCAAATTTTGCCACTAATATAAAGTGCCATATGTGACGAAAAAACAATCTCAGAATGGCTGGCATACGTTACAGCATCACTGAGCTATAAGAGCATAAAGTGAGACAGGTCAGATTTTGAAAAATGAGCCTGGTCATTAAGGCCAAAACAGGCTTTAGAGGCAAGGGGTTAATGTCAGTAGCATGAATTTAAATGAGCGCTCTTCTTGTACTTTTGCCCACTCTGCAAGAAAGCATTTGTCTGCCTGGAATTGTGAAGCTTCCTTGTGTACCCTGAGTCCTCTAGAGTTTTTATGAGTTTAGTGATTTTACACTCCAGAACAGTCTGATTTCTTTCTCTGCCAGCTGGGTTATTTTGTACTCAAGGCTCTTAGTGCTAATCAGTTGTATATCTTCTTTGAGGTCACATTGTTCAAAGAAATCCTCCACATCTTCTCTCCCTGCGCCTATAGCTAGTTCTGCAACATCTTTTATCAGCGCTTCCTCTTCCATATCGCATACGGACATCTCAGGTATTGTGGGTTTTACTGATGTGCTCAAACACCAGTTTAGACAAAACCATATGCACAAGCAGGTAGATGTGTTGGCACGATCAGTAACCCGTGGTTATATGGAGCTATTTATGTGTTCAGGTTGAGTGACCTTGCGTGATAAGGAGCGTTGTAGTCTTTGTTAACTGAGAAATCTCAGTGAAATTCCTGCATCACAGTGGTGCTCAGCGTAAATGAGAAAGCAGTTCATTTAATCAGCACAAGCCATTGAGAAAGTAAAAACCAGCGGCACTCACCGGATTAATGCAGTGATGGTGATTTATTGATACGATGTCATCATGCAGGTGACTTCAGGGCAGGGGGAGACGGGTCCAATGGTGCTGTGCACCGTGGCTACAGCCGTTTCGCGGGCTAACTTTCCCGCTTCATCTGGCCTCCGGGGGTTTGAATCAGTTGTCAGTTTAAAGCCTCGTCTTCTGACGTCACCGATAAGGGGGACAATTCATTAGGCTTAAAAAGGTGAATACTACAGAAGCAGATTTTGAAGTCCAAGCAGCAGAACTGAAGTCAATCCTTCTGCAGAGAGGATACCCCCTACCAATACTAAATGATGCTCTCAGCAGAGTAAGAGAAATCCCAAGATACCAACTCTTCAAAAAAAAGAAGAAAAAAGTTTCAGAACAAAGGTTCATTTTCACTTTCAGGTACAATCCGGCAGCAAATGCCATTCGGGAAGCTATAAAAGACAACTGGCACATCCTGGAGAATGACAACACAATTGGAGACATTGCAGCAGGAAAGCCCTTAATCTCCTTCAGAAGAAGCAGAACCCTCAAAAACGTGCTAGTATCCAGCAATTTTAAAGATGCCCCCCCAAAAAAGAACAACTGGTTGCAACAATTAAATCCCCCAGGAAACAAAAAATGCGGGCGCTGCAATTACTGCGATTTCATGGAGCAAGGAAACCACACAAAAATAGGAGCGTATGACGTAGAAATACGCCAACCTATATGCTGCATTAGTGACTACCTCATCTACGTCACCTTCTGCCCCTGCAGAAGATTCTACATAGGATCCACCATCAGAAGTTTCTTCAAAAGGTTTCAGGAGCACCTAAGGTCCATAAGAACAGGACAAGGCTGCCATCACTTGGTAGAGCACATCAGGACTGCCCACAATAGCGACCCCAATACCTTATCTTTTGCCGGCATCGAAAGGGTGAATACCTGGATCCCGGGCACGGACAGACACAAACTCCTTCTGAGGAAAGAAGCTAAGTGGATTGCACGCACCGATGCCCTGGGAGGACTTGGACTAAACGAAAGAAATGAACTCGTAGCTTTCCTGTAATCACTGTAGTGATGCAGGGTTCTCTTAGCCAGACAGCGCTCTTCTCGGAGGACACGTCCCCCGCAGAGAGATAGACAACACAGCGATCCGGCAGCCCCAGGGAGCCGTAGATCTTTGTTACTCTGTCCTCACTCGTAAATCCATTATTGTAGCACTTGTTCACTTGGTGTTTTGTTTTGGAGTACGTGTATTACACACACACACACACCCCCCCCCCCCCCCCCCCCTTATCGGTGACGTCAGAAGACGAGGCTTTAAACTGACAACCGATTCAAACCCCCAGAGGCCAGATGAAGCGGGAAAGTTAGCCCGCGAAACGGCTGTAGCCACGGTGCACACCCTTGGACCCGTCTCCCCCTGCCCTGAAGTCACCTGCATGATGACATCTTATCAATAAATCACCATCACTGCATTAATCCGGTGAGTGCCGCTGGTTTTTACTTTCTCAATGGCTTGTGCTGATTAACCTCTTAAGGACATATGACGTACCCCTACGTCATATGTCCTCACTTGCACTTATAAGCGGGGCCGCGCGGCGGCCCCGCTTTGAAGTGCCGCGATCCCGGGTGCCGCGAGTAGCCCGGGACCGCTGCTATTAGCGGGCACGGTCTGATCGCCGTGCCCGCTAATTAGCTAATCGGAGGCAGCTGTCAAAAGTTGACAGCTGCCTCCGATTACCGGAGGCAACGTTTCCCTGGGGTCTAGTGGGGGAGATCGCTCCTCCGGGACCTTGTCCCGGAGGAGCGATCTCCGTTACTGATGCCGGCCGGGGACGCGTCCAAGATGGCGCCGTCCTCGGCTCGGCACTCGTTCGTTTTCGGCTGCAGCAGCCGAAAGCAAACGAGTGCCGATCTCATGGATCTCTGCAGCATATCTATGCTGCAGAGATCTCAATGGGAGATCACAGTGTATATACTAGAAGTCCCCCAGGGGTGGAATAACCCTAACCCCAGGGGTGGAATAACCCTAACCCCAGGGGTGGAATAACCCTAACCCCAGGGGTGGAATAACCCTAACCCCAGGGGTGGAATAACCCTAACCCCAGGGGTGGAATAACCCTAACCCCAGGGGTGGAATAACCCTAACCCCAGGGGTGGAATAACCCTAACCCCAGGGGTGGAATAACCCTAACCCCAGGGGTGGAATAACCCTAACCCCAGGGGTGGAATAACCCTAACCCCGGGGGGGGGGGGATAACCCTAACCCCAGGGGGGAATAACCCTAACCCCAGGGGGAAATAACCCTAACCCCAGGGGGGAATAACCCTAACCCCAGGGGGGCTTCTAGTATATGTGTAAAAAAAATAAATAAAGTGTTGTTAATAGTAAAAAGCCCCCTCCCCTAATAAAAGTCTGAATCACCCCCCTTTTCCCAGGTTTTAAATAAAAGTAAATAAATAAACATGTTTGGTATCGCCGCACACGTAATCGCCCAAACTATTAATTAATCACATTCCTGATCTCGTACGGTAAACGGCGTCAGCGCAAAAAAATCCCAAAGTGCAAAATTGCGCATTTTTGGTCGCATCAAATCCAGAAAAAATTTAATAAAAAGCGATCAAAAAGTCGCATATGCGCAATCAAGGTACCGATAGAAAGATCACATCATGGCGCAAAAAATGACACCTGACACAGCCCCATAGACCCAAGGATAAAAGCGCTATAAGCCTGGAATGGAGCGATTTTAAGGAACGTATATTGGTTAACAATGGTTTGAATTTTTTACAGGCCATCAGATACAATATAAGTTATACATGTTACATATCATAGTAATCGTAACGACTTGAGGAACATGCATAACAAGTCAGTTTTACCCCAGGGCGAATGGTGTAAAAACACATTTCCCCCAAATAAAAGAAATGCGTTTTTTTTTTTCAATTTCACCACACTTTGAATTTTTTTCTGGTTTCGCAGTGTACTTTATGCAAAAATTCAGCCTGTAATTGCAAAGTACAATTAGTGACGGGGGTCATGTGGGTTTCTAGGTGGAAAAATGCAAGTGCTATGTATGTATGTATGTATGTATGTATGTATGGCCTTATATACACAAGGAGGAAAAACTGAAAACGTAAAAACGAAAATGGGCCACGTCCTTAAAGGGTTAAATGAACTGCTTTCTCATTTACGCTGAGCACCACTGTGATGCAGGAATTTCACTGAGATTTCTCAGTTAACAAAGACTACAACGCTCCTTATCACACAAGGTCACTCAACCTGAACACATAAATAGCTCCATATAACCACGGGTTACTGATAGTGCCAACACATCTACCTGCTTGTGCATATGGTAGTTATATCCCTGTATATAGCAGCAGTATTATAGTAGTTATATTCCTGTATATAGGAGCAGTATTATAGTAGTTATATCTCTGTATATAGGGGGCAGTATTATAGTAGTATATCCCTGTATATAGGAGCAGTATTATAGTAGTATATTCCTGTATATAGGAGCAGTATTATAGTAGTATATCCCTGTATATAGGAGCAGTATTATAGTAGTATATTCCTGTATATAGGAGCAGTATTATAGTAGTATATCCCTGTATATAGGAGCAGTATTATAGTAGTATATTCCTGTATATAGGAGCAGTATTATAGTAGTTATATCCCTGTATATAGGAGCAGTATTATAGTAGTATATTCCTGTATATAGGAGCAGTATTATAGTAGTTATATCCCTGTATATAGGAGCAGTATTATAGTAGTATATCCCTGTATATAGGAGGCAGTATTATAGTAGTTATATCCCTGTATATAGGGAGCAGTATTATAGTAGCTATATCCCTGTATATAGGAGCAGTATTATAGTAGTATATTCCTGTATATAGGAGCAGTATTATAGTAGTTATATTCCTGTATATAGGAGGCAGTATTATAGTAGTATATCCCTGTATATAGGAGCAGTATAATAGTAGTTATATCCCTGTATATAGGGAGCAGTATTATAGTAGTATATCCCTGTATATAGGAGCAGTATTATAGTAGTTATATCCCTGTATATAAGAGCAGTATTATAGTAGTTATATCCCTGTATATAGGAGCAGTATTATAGTAGTATATCCCTGTATATAGGAGCAGTATTATAGTAATTATATCCCTGTATATAGGAGCAGTATTATAGTAGTTATATCCCTGTATATAGGAGCAGTATTATAGTAGTATATTCCTGTATATAGGAGCAGTATTATAGTAGTTATATTCCTGTATATAGGAGCAGTATTATAGTAGTTATATTCCTGTATATAGGGAGCAGTATTATAGTAGTATATGCCTGTATATAGGAGCAGTATTATAGTAGTATAATCCTGTATATAGGAGCAGTATTATAGTAGTTATATTCCTGTATATAGGAGCAGTATTATAGTAGTATATTCCTGTATATAGGAGCAGTATTATAGTAGTATATTCCTGTATATAGGGGGCAGTATTATAGTAATTATATCCCTGTATATAGGAGCAGTATTATAGTAGTATATTCCTGTATATAGGGGGCAGTATTATAGTAGTTATATCCCTGTATATAGGAGCAGTATTATAGTAGTATATTCCTGTATATAGGGGGCAGTATTATAGTAATTATATCCCTGTATATAGGAGCAGTATTATAGTAGTATATTCCTGTATATAGGAGCAGTATTATAGTAGTATATTCCTGTATATAGGAGCAGTAGTATAGTAGTATATTCCTGTATATAGGAGCAGTATTATAGTAGTATATTCCTGTATATAGGAGCAGTATTATAGTAATTATATCCCTGTATATAGGAGCAGTATTATAGTAGTATATCCCTGTATATAGGAGCAGTATTATAGTAGTATATTCCTGTATATAGGAGCAGTATTATAGTAGTATATCCCTGTATATAGGAGCAGTATTATAGTAGTTATATTCCTGTATATAGCAGCAGTATTATAGTAGTTATATCCCTGTATATAGGAGCAGTATTATAGTAGTATATTCCTGTATATAGGAGCAGTATTATAGTAGTTATATTCCTGTATATAGGAGCAGTATTATAGTAGTATATTCCTGTATATAGGAGCAGTATTATAGTAGTTATATTCCTGTATATAGGAGCAGTATTATAGTAGTTATATTCCTGTATATAGGAGCAGTATTATAGTAGTATATCCCTGTATATAGGGGCATTATTATAGTAGTATATTCCTGTATATAGGGGGCAGTATTATAGTAATTATATCCCTGTATATAGGAGCAGTATTATAGTAGTTATATTCCTGTATATAGGAGCAGTATTATAGTAATTATATCCCTGTATATAGGAGCAGTATTATAGTAGTATATTCCTGTATATAGGAGCAGTATTATAGTAGTATATCCCTGTATATAGGGGCAGTATTATAGTAGTATATCCCTGTATATAGGAGCAGTATTATAGTAGTATATTCCTGTATATAGGAGCAGTATTATAGTAGTTATACGAACTGGAGAGAATGGAACGGCTGCACATCCCATCTATGGCTGACACTAATGCCGCTAGGCCTATATTAAAAATCAACACCAGAGTGTCTGTATATGAATTGATCAAGCCATATTGCCCCGTGTACCACCGCGCAGGTCCTCTGGTCCACACGGGTCCCTACGCTAACTCCACACCGTGTCGGTCAGCGACTGCCAACCCCGCAAAGCGTGCACTTGCAGGGAAGGGAGGCCATGGAACGGCCCTGCAACCCCAATGTCACAGGACCAGACCCAAAAAGCCCCACCAAAACCCAGCCAGCACCACCGGCAGGGAAGGCTGCCCCCAAACGACACAAGTATGGATATGGTATTACACTTACCATTGCTGCTCTCACAGAATGGGGAAGACATAGGGTCCAGACATGTGAGCACAGACATATCCTGCTAATTGTGGTCATGTGGGTCTTATAAAGGAGTGCGAGCTGCTCAGAGAGGGAGAACTGTGAAACACGAACTGGAGAGAATGGAACGGCTGCACATCCCATCTATGGCTGATACTAATGCCGCTAGGCCTGTATTAAAAATCAACACCAGAGTGTCTGTATATGAATTGATCAGCCATATTGCCCCGTGTACCACCGCGCAGGTCCTCTGGTCCACACAGGTCCCTACGACCTTCTCCGCCGGCGGTGCTGGCCGGGTTCTGGTGTGGTGTTTTTGGGTCTGGTCCTGTGGCATGGGGGTCGCAGGCCGTCCCATGGCCCCCGTTCCCTGGCTGTGCACGCCTGCGGGGGTGGTGGCCACTGACTGGCACGGTGTGGACTTAGTGTAGGGACCCATGTGTATCAGATACCGGCACGAGGTACATGGGGCAGTATGGCTTGATCAATTCATACACTAAATTCTGATGTGTTTTTTATTTAGCCTAGGGGCACTAGTATCAGCCATAGGTGTGAGGTGCAGCACTCTGTTTCTTCCCTGAACCGCATTATAGTAGTTATATTCCTGTATATAGGGGCAGTATTATAGTAGTATATTCCTGTATATAGGGGGCAGTATTATAGTAGTATATTCCTGTATATAGGAGCAGTATTATAGTAGTATATTCCTGTATATAGGAGCAGTATTATAGTAGTATATTCCTGTATATAGGAGCAGTATTATAGTAGTATATCCCTGTATATAGGAGCAGTATTATAGTAGTATATTCCTGTATATAGGAGCAGTATTATAATAGTATATCCCTGTATATAGGGGCAGTATTATAGTAGTTATATTCCTGTATATAGGGAGCAGTATTATAGTAGTATATTCCTGTATATAGGGGGCAGTATTATAGTAGTATATTCCTGTATATAGGGGCAGTATTATAGTAGTATATTCCTGTATATAGGGGGCAGTATTATAGTAGTTATATTCCTGTATATAGGGGCAGTATTATAGTAGTATATTCCTGTATATAGGGGGCAGTATTATAGTAGTATATTCCTGTATATAGGAGCAGTATTATAGTAGTATATTCCTGTATATAGGAGCAGTATTATAGTAGTATATCCCTGTATATAGGAGCAGTATTATAGTAGTATATTCCTGTATATAGGAGCAGTATTATAATAGTATATCCCTGTATATAGGGGCAGTATTATAGTAGTTATATTCCTGTATATAGGGAGCAGTATTATAGTAGTATATTCCTGTATATAGGAGCAGTATTATAGTAGTATATTCCTGTATATAGGAGCAGTATTATAGTAGTTATATTCCTGTATATAGGAGCAGTATTATAGTAGTTATATTCCTGTATATAGGAGCAGTATTATAGTAGTATATTCCTGTATATAGGGGCAGTATTATAGTAGTATATTCCTGTATATAGGAGCAGTATTATAGTAGTTATATCCCTGTATATAGGAGCAGTATTATAGTAGTATATCCCTGTATATAGGAGCAGTATTATAGTAGTATATCCCTGTATATAGGAGCAGTATTATAGTAGTATATCCCTGTATATAGGAGCAGTATTATAGTAGTTATATTCCTGTATATAGGGGCAGTATTATAGTAGTTATATTCCTGTATATAGGGAGCAGTATTATAGTAGTATATTCCTGTATATAGGAGCAGTATTATAGTAGTATATTCCTGTATATAGGAGCAGTATTATAGTAGTTATATTCCTGTATATAGGGAGCAGTATTGTAGTAGTATATCCCTGTATATAGGAGCAGTATTATAGTATATTCCTGTATATAGGAGCAGTATTATAGTAGTATATTCCTGTATATATGAGCAGTATTATAGTAGTATATAGGAGTAGTATTATAGTAGTTATATCCCTGTATATAGGGGCAGTATTATAGTAGTATATCCCTGTATATAGGAGCAGTATTATAGTAGTTATATTCCTGTATATAGGAGCAGTATTATAGTAGTTATATCCCTGTATATAGGAGCAGAGTTATAGTAGTATATCCCTGTATATAGGAGCAGTATTATAGTAGTTATATTCCTGTATATAGGGGCAGTATTATAGTAGTTATATTCCTGTATATAGGAGCAGTATTATAGTAGTATATTCCTGTATATAGGAGCAGTATTATAATAGTATATTCCTATATATAGGAGCAGTATTATAGTAGTTATATTCCTGTATATAGGAGCAGTATTATAGTAGTTATATTCCTGTATATAGGGAGCAGTATTATAGTAGTATATTCCTGTATATAGGAGCAGTATTATAGTAGTATATTCCTGTATATAGGAGCAGTATTATAGTAGTTATATCCCTGTATATAGGGAGCAGTATTATAGTAGTATATTCCTGTATATAGGAGCAGTATTATAGTAGTTATATTCCTGTATATAGGAGGCAGTATTATAGTAGTTATATTCCTGTATATAGGAGCAGTATTATAGTAGTTATATTCCTGTATATAGGGGCAGTATTATAGTAGTTATATCCCTGTATATAGGAGCAGTATTATAGTAGTATATCCCTGTATATAGGGGCAGTATTATAGTAGTATATCCCTGTATATAGGAGCAGTATTATAGTAGTATATTCCTGTATATAGGAGCAGTATTATAGTAGTTATACGAACTGGAGAGAATGGAACGGCTGCACATCCCATCTATGGCTGACACTAATGCCGCTAGGCCTATATTAAAAATCAACACCAGAGTGTCTGTATATGAATTGATCAAGCCATATTGCCCCGTGTACCACCGCGCAGGTCCTCTGGTCCACACGGGTCCCTACGCTAACTCCACACCGTGTCGGTCAGCGACTGCCAACCCCGCAAAGCGTGCACTTGCAGGGAAGGGAGGCCATGGAACGGCCCTGCAACCCCAATGTCACAGGACCAGACCCAAAAAGCCCCACCAAAACCCAGCCAGCACCACCGGCAGGGAAGGCTGCCCCCAAACGACACAAGTATGGATATGGTATTACACTTACCATTGCTGCTCTCACAGAATGGGGAAGACATAGGGTCCAGACATGTGAGCACAGACATATCCTGCTAATTGTGGTCATGTGGGTCTTATAAAGGAGTGCGAGCTGCTCAGAGAGGGAGAACTGTGAAACACGAACTGGAGAGAATGGAACGGCTGCACATCCCATCTATGGCTGATACTAATGCCGCTAGGCCTGTATTAAAAATCAACACCAGAGTGTCTGTATATGAATTGATCAGCCATATTGCCCCGTGTACCACCGCGCAGGTCCTCTGGTCCACACAGGTCCCTACGACCTTCTCCGCCGGCGGTGCTGGCCGGGTTCTGGTGTGGTGTTTTTGGGTCTGGTCCTGTGGCATGGGGGTCGCAGGCCGTCCCATGGCCCCCGTTCCCTGGCTGTGCACGCCTGCGGGGGTGGTGGCCACTGACTGGCACGGTGTGGACTTAGTGTAGGGACCCATGTGTATCAGATACCGGCACGAGGTACATGGGGCAGTATGGCTTGATCAATTCATACACTAAATTCTGATGTGTTTTTTATTTAGCCTAGGGGCACTAGTATCAGCCATAGGTGTGATGTGCAGCACTCTGTTTCTTCCCTGAACCGCATTATAGTAGTTATATTCCTGTATATAGGGGCAGTATTATAGTAGTATATTCCTGTATATAGGGGGCAGTATTATAGTAGTATATTCCTGTATATAGGGGGCAGTATTATAGTAGTTATATTCCTGTATATAGGGAGCAATATTAGTTATAATACTGTATATAGGAGCAGTATTATTGTAGTATATTCCTGTATATAGGAGCAGTATTATAGTAGTTATATTCCTGTATATAGGAGCAGTATTATAGTAGTTATATCCCTGTATATAGGAGCAGTATTATAGTAGTTATATTCCTGTATATAGGGAGCAGTATTATAGTAGTATATTCCTGTATATAGGGGGCAGTATTATAGTAGTTATATTCCTGTATATAGGAGCAGTATTATAATAGTATATCCCTGTATATAGGGGCAGTATTATAGTAGTTATATTCCTGTATATAGGGAGCAGTATTATAGTAGTATATTCCTGTATATAGGGGCAGTATTATAGTAGTATATTCCTGTATATAGGGGCAGTATTATAGTAGTATATCCCTGTATATAGGGGCAGTATTATAGTAGTATATCCCTGTATATAGGAGCAGTATTATAGTAGTTATATCCCTGTATATAGGAGCAGTATTATAGTAGTATATCCCTGTATATAGGAGCAGTATTATAGTAGTTATATTCCTGTATATAGGGGCAGTATTATAGTAGTATATTCCTGTATATAGGGGGCAGTATTATAGTAGTATATTCCTGTATATAGGAGCAGTATTATAGTAGTATATTCCTGTATATAGGAGCAGTATTATAGTAGTATATTCCTGTATATAGGAGCAGTATTATAGTAGTATATCCCTGTATATAGGAGCAGTATTATAGTAGTATATTCCTGTATATAGGAGCAGTATTATAATAGTATATCCCTGTATATAGGGGCAGTATTATAGTAGTTATATTCCTGTATATAGGGAGCAGTATTATAGTAGTATATTCCTGTATATAGGGGGCAGTATTATAGTAGTATATTCCTGTATATAGGGGCAGTATTATAGTAGTATATTCCTGTATATAGGGGGCAGTATTATAGTAGTTATATTCCTGTATATAGGGGCAGTATTATAGTAGTATATTCCTGTATATAGGGGGCAGTATTATAGTAGTATATTCCTGTATATAGGAGCAGTATTATAGTAGTATATTCCTGTATATAGGAGCAGTATTATAGTAGTATATCCCTGTATATAGGAGCAGTATTATAGTAGTATATTCCTGTATATAGGAGCAGTATTATAATAGTATATCCCTGTATATAGGGGCAGTATTATAGTAGTTATATTCCTGTATATAGGGAGCAGTATTATAGTAGTATATTCCTGTATATAGGAGCAGTATTATAGTAGTATATTCCTGTATATAGGAGCAGTATTATAGTAGGTATATTCCTGTATATAGGAGCAGTATTATAGTAGTTATATTCCTGTATATAGGAGCAGTATTATAGTAGTATATTCCTGTATATAGGGGCAGTATTATAGTAGTATATTCCTGTATATAGGAGCAGTATTATAGTAGTTATATCCCTGTATATAGGAGCAGTATTATAGTAGTATATCCCTGTATATAGGAGCAGTATTATAGTAGTATATCCCTGTATATAGGAGCAGTATTATAGTAGTATATCCCTGTATATAGGAGCAGTATTATAGTAGTTATATTCCTGTATATAGGGGCAGTATTATAGTAGTTATATTCCTGTATATAGGGAGCAGTATTATAGTAGTATATTCCTGTATATAGGAGCAGTATTATAGTAGTATATTCCTGTATATAGGAGCAGTATTATAGTAGTTATATTCCTGTATATAGGGAGCAGTATTGTAGTAGTATATCCCTGTATATAGGAGCAGTATTATAGTATATTCCTGTATATAGGAGCAGTATTATAGTATATTCCTGTATATAGGAGCAGTATTATAGTAGTATATTCCTGTATATATGAGCAGTATTATAGTAGTATATAGGAGTAGTATTATAGTAGTTATATCCCTGTATATAGGGGCAGTATTATAGTAGTATATCCCTGTATATAGGAGCAGTATTATAGTAGTATATCCCTGTATATAGGAGCAGTATTATAGTAGTTATATTCCTGTATATAGGAGCAGTATTATAGTAGTTATATCCCTGTATATAGGAGCAGAGTTATAGTAGTATATCCCTGTATATAGGAGCAGTATTATAGTAGTTATATTCCTGTATATAGGGGCAGTATTATAGTAGTTATATTCCTGTATATAGGGAGCAGTATTATAGTAGTATATTCCTGTATATAGGAGCAGTATTATAGTAGTATATTCCTGTATATAGGAGCAGTATTATAGTAGTTATATCCCTGTATATAGGGAGCAGTATTATAGTAGTATATTCCTGTATATAGGAGCAGTATTATAGTAGTTATATTCCTGTATATAGGAGGCAGTATTATAGTAGTTATATTCCTGTATATAGGAGCAGTATTATAGTAGTATATCCCTGTATATAGGAGCAGTATTATAGTAGTTATATTCCTGTATATAGGGGCAGTATTATAGTAGTTATATCCCTGTATATAGGAGCAGTATTATAATAGTATATTCCTGTATATAGGAGCAGTATTATAGTAGTTATATCCCTGTATATAGGAGGCAGTATTATAGTAGTATATTCCTGTATATAGTGGGCAGTATTATAGTAGTATATTCCTGTATATAGGAGCAGTATTATAGTAGTGTATCCCTGTATATAGGGAGCAGTATTATAGTAGTATATTCCTGTATATAGGAGCAGTATTATAGTAGTATATCCCTGTATATAGGGACAGTATTATAGTAGTTATATCCCTGTATATAGGAGCAGTATTATAGTAGTATATCCCTGTATATAGGAGCAGTATTATAGTAGTTATATTCCTGTATATAGGAGCAGTATTATAGTAGTATATCCCTGTATATAGGAGCAGTAGTATAGTAGTTATATTCCTGTATATAGGAGTATTATAGTAGTATATTCCTGTATATAGGAGCAGTATTATAGTAGTATATTCCTGTATATAGGAGCAGTATTATAGTAGTATATTCCTGTATATAGGAGCAGTATTATAGTAGTTATATTCCTGTATATAGGAGCAGTATTATAGTAGTTATATTCCTGTATATAGGGAGCAGTATTATAGTAGTATATGCCTGTATATAGGAGCAGTATTATAGTAGTATAATCCTGTATATAGGAGCAGTATTATAGTAGTTATATTCCTGTATATAGGAGCAGTATTATAGTAGTATATTCCTGTATATAGGAGCAGTATTATAGTAGTATATTCCTGTATATAGGGGGCAGTATTATAGTAATTATATCCCTGTATATAGGAGCAGTATTATAGTAGTATATTCCTGTATATAGGGGCAGTATTATAGTAGTTATATCCCTGTATATAGGAGCAGTATTATAGTAGTATATTCCTGTATATAGGGGGCAGTATTATAGTAATTATATCCCTGTATATAGGAGCAGTATTATAGTAGTATATTCCTGTATATAGGAGCAGTATTATAGTAGTATATTCCTGTATATAGGAGCAGTAGTATAGTAGTATATTCCTGTATATAGGAGCAGTATTATAGTAGTATATTCCTGTATATAGGAGCAGTATTATAGTAATTATATCCCTGTATATAGGAGCAGTATTATAGTAGTATATCCCTGTATATAGGAGCAGTATTATAGTAGTATATTCCTGTATATAGGAGCAGTATTATAGTAGTATATCCCTGTATATAGGAGCAGTATTATAGTAGTTATATTCCTGTATATAGCAGCAGTATTATAGTAGTTATATCCCTGTATATAGGAGCAGTATTATAGTAGTATATTCCTGTATATAGGAGCAGTATTATAGTAGTTATATTCCTGTATATAGGAGCAGTATTATAGTAGTATATTCCTGTATATAGGAGCAGTATTATAGTAGTTATATTCCTGTATATAGGAGCAGTATTATAGTAGTATATTCCTGTATATAGGAGCAGTATTATAGTAGTATATCCCTGTATATAGGGGCATTATTATAGTAGTATATTCCTGTATATAGGGGGCAGTATTATAGTAATTATATCCCTGTATATAGGAGCAGTATTATAGTAGTATATTCCTGTATATAGGAGCAGTATTATAGTAGTTATATCCCTGTATATAGGAGCAGTATTATAGTAGTTATATCCCTGTATATAGGAGCAGTATTATAGTAGTTATATTCCTGTATATAGGAGCAGTATTATAGTAGTATATTCCTGTATATAGGAGCAGTATTATAGTAGTTATATCCCTGTATATAGGAGCAGTATTATAGTAGTATATTCCTGTATATAGGAGCAGTATTATAGTAGTATATCCCTGTATATAGGGGCAGTATTATAGTAGTATATCCCTGTATATAGGAGCAGTATTATAGTAGTATATTCCTGTATATAGGAGCAGTATTATAGTAGTTATACGAACTGGAGAGAATGGAACGGCTGCACATCCCATCTATGGCTGACACTAATGCCGCTAGGCCTATATTAAAAATCAACACCAGAGTGTCTGTATATGAATTGATCAAGCCATATTGCCCCGTGTACCACCGCGCAGGTCCTCTGGTCCACACGGGTCCCTACGCTAACTCCACACCGTGTCGGTCAGCGACTGCCAACCCCGCAAAGCGTGCACTTGCAGGGAAGGGAGGCCATGGAACGGCCCTGCAACCCCAATGTCACAGGACCAGACCCAAAAAGCCCCACCAAAACCCAGCCAGCACCACCGGCAGGGAAGGCTGCCCCCAAACGACACAAGTATGGATATGGTATTACACTTACCATTGCTGCTCTCACAGAATGGGGAAGACATAGGGTCCAGACATGTGAGCACAGACATATCCTGCTAATTGTGGTCATGTGGGTCTTATAAAGGAGTGCGAGCTGCTCAGAGAGGGAGAACTGTGAAACACGAACTGGAGAGAATGGAACGGCTGCACATCCCATCTATGGCTGATACTAATGCCGCTAGGCCTGTATTAAAAATCAACACCAGAGTGTCTGTATATGAATTGATCAGCCATATTGCCCCGTGTACCACCGCGCAGGTCCTCTGGTCCACACAGGTCCCTACGACCTTCTCCGCCGGCGGTGCTGGCCGGGTTCTGGTGTGGTGTTTTTGGGTCTGGTCCTGTGGCATGGGGGTCGCAGGCCGTCCCATGGCCCCCGTTCCCTGGCTGTGCACGCCTGCGGGGGTGGTGGCCACTGACTGGCACGGTGTGGACTTAGTGTAGGGACCCATGTGTATCAGATACCGGCACGAGGTACATGGGGCAGTATGGCTTGATCAATTCATACACTAAATTCTGATGTGTTTTTTATTTAGCCTAGGGGCACTAGTATCAGCCATAGGTGTGATGTGCAGCACTCTGTTTCTTCCCTGAACCGCATTATAGTAGTTATATTCCTGTATATAGGGGCAGTATTATAGTAGTATATTCCTGTATATAGGGGGCAGTATTATAGTAGTATATTCCTGTATATAGGGGGCAGTATTATAGTAGTTATATTCCTGTATATAGGAGCAGTATTATAGTAGTTATATCCCTGTATATAGGAGCAGTATTATAGTAGTTATATTCCTGTATATAGGGAGCAGTATTATAGTAGTATATTCCTGTATATAGGGGGCAGTATTATAGTAGTTATATTCCTGTATATAGGAGCAGTATTATAATAGTATATCCCTGTATATAGGGGCAGTATTATAGTAGTTATATTCCTGTATATAGGGAGCAGTATTATAGTAGTATATTCCTGTATATAGGGGGCAGTATTATAGTAGTATATTCCTGTATATAGGGGCAGTATTATAGTAGTATATTCCTGTATATAGGGGCAGTATTATAGTAGTATATCCCTGTATATAGGGGCAGTATTATAGTAGTATATCCCTGTATATAGGAGCAGTATTATAGTAGTATATCCCTGTATATAGGAGCAGTATTATAGTAGTATATCCCTGTATATAGGAGCAGTATTATAGTAGTATATCCCTGTATATAGGAGCAGTATTATAGTAGTTATATTCCTGTATATAGGGGCAGTATTATAGTAGTTATATTCCTGTATATAGGGAGCAGTATTATAGTAGTATATTCCTGTATATAGGAGCAGTATTATAGTAGTATATTCCTGTATATAGGAGCAGTATTATAGTAGTTATATTCCTGTATATAGGGAGCAGTATTATAGTAGTATATCCCTGTATATAGGAGCAGTATTATAGTATATTCCTGTATATAGGAGCAGTATTATAGTATATTCCTGTATATAGGAGCAGTATTATAGTAGTATATTCCTGTATATATGAGCAGTATTATAGTAGTTATATTCCTGTATATATGAGCAGTATTATAGTAGTATATAGGAGTAGTATTATAGTAGTTATATCCCTGTATATAGGGGCAGTATTATAGTAGTATATCCCTGTATATAGGAGCAGTATTATAGTAGTATATCCCTGTATATAGGAGCAGTATTATAGTAGTTATATTCCTGTATATAGGAGCAGTATTATAGTAGTTATATCCCTGTATATAGGAGCAGTGTTATAGTAGTATATCCCTGTATATAGGAGCAGTATTATAGTAGTTATATTCCTGTATATAGGGGCAGTATTATAGTAGTATATTCCTGTATATAGGAGCAGTATTATAGTAGTATATTCCTGTATATAGGAGCAGTATTATAGTAGTTATATCCCTGTATATAGGGAGCAGTATTATAGTAGTATATTCCTGTATATAGGAGCAGTATTATAGTCGTTATATTCCTGTATATAGGAGGCAGTATTATAGTAGTTATATTCCTGTATATAGGAGCAGTATTATAGTAGTATATCCCTGTATATAGGAGCAGTATTATAGTAGTTATATTCCTGTATATAGGGGCAGTATTATAGTAGTTATATCCCTGTATATAGGAGCAGTATTATAATAGTATATTCCTGTATATAGGAGCAGTATTATAGTAGTTATATCCCTGTATATAGGAGGCAGTATTATAGTAGTATATTCCTGTATATAGTGGGCAGTATTATAGTAGTATATTCCTGTATATAGGAGCAGTATTATAGTAGTGTATCCCTGTATATAGGGAGCAGTATTATAGTAGTATATTCCTGTATATAGGAGCAGTATTATAGTAGTATATCCCTGTATATAGGGGCAGTATTATAGTAGTATATTCCTGTATATAGGAGCAGTATTATAGTAGTATATTCCTGTATATAGGAGCAGTATTATAGTAGTTATATCCCTGTATATAGGGAGCAGTATTATAGTAGTATATTCTTGTATATAGGATCAGTATTATAGTAGTTATATTCCTGTATATAGGAGCAGTATTATAGTAGTATATTCCTGTATATAGGGGACAGTATTATAGTAGTTATATCCCTGTATATAGGAGCAGTATTATAGTAGTATATCCCTGTATATAGGAGCAGTATTATAGTAGTTATATTCCTGTATATAGGAGCAGTATTATAGTAGTATATCCCTGTATATAGGAGCAGTAGTATAGTAGTTATATTCCTGTATATAGGAGTATTATAGTAGTATATTCCTGTATATAGGAGCAGTATTATAGTAGTATATTCCTGTATATAGGAGCAGTATTATAGTAGGTATATTCCTGTATATAGGAGCAGTATTATAGTAGTTATATCCCTGTATATAGGAGCAGTATTATAGTAGTTATATCCCTGTATATAGGAGCAGTATTATAGTAGTATATCCCTGTATATAGGAGCAGTATTATAGTAGTATATTCCTGTATATAGGAGCAGTATTATAGTAGTTATATTCCTGTATATAGGAGCAGTATTATAGTAGTTATATCCCTGTATATAGGAGCAGTATTATAGTAGTTATATCCCTGTATATAGGAG
Organism: Dendropsophus ebraccatus; assembly: GCF_027789765.1. NCBI lineage: Eukaryota > Metazoa > Chordata > Amphibia > Anura > Hylidae > Dendropsophus > Dendropsophus ebraccatus. The sequence continues at coordinate 409,415 of NC_091462.1, forward strand.
CAGTATTATAGTAGTTATATTCCTGTATATAGGGGGCAGTATTATAGTAGTATATCCCTGTATATAGGGAGCAGTATTATAGTAGTATATCCCTGTATATAGGGGCAGTATTATAGTAGTACATCCCTGTATATAGGAGGCAGTATTATAGTAGTTATATTCCTGTATATAGGAGCAGTATTATAGTAGTTATATCCCTGTATATAGGAGCAGTATTATAGTAGTTATATCCCTGTATATAGGGGCAGTATTATAGTAGTACATCCCTGTATATAGGAGGCAATTTTTATTTGTATAAAACAAACATAAATACAGAAATACTTTTCCATCAGAATAAATAAATAAATGATCTTACAGTATAACTTATACTTGTGCAAAGGAAATTGAAATTATACTAATTGTACCTTAAGTGCTTTTTAACTAAAGGGGAAAAGAAAAAGAAGTAAATAATAGCCTCCATGACAATATACAATACAATACATTAGTCCAGATGGACGTTCCTCCATAATCTGATGTTCTCCCCTTTTTTCCTGACCTCTAATGCCTGGATCCACCTGAGCTCTGACATAATAAGGGATATGGCTTTGCTGTGATTGAATGGCTCACTATGTATGGAGACTCTTGTTCTTGTGTGCCAGTGATAGTACTTGGTCACAGAGATGATCAGATACAGGGTCCCCCGGTTGATGTTATACCCATTAGATGTGACCCCATAGATGATTTCTGGGTATTTCAGGGACTGTAATGTGGGGATCTGTAGCTTGGTGGATATGTCACACCAGATTTTCCGTCCACCCCAACACTCTGAGATGAAGTGAAGCATAGTCTCCTCCTGCTGACAACCCAAGGGACACATGCGATCTGACACACTGAGGAACTTTAGATTTCCCCTAACAAAAAGCTTCCCCTGTAATGACAGCCAGGAGATATCCCAGAACTTAGGGGGGAGCCGCAGACCATTGAGAAGCCTCAGACTGTCCTGCAGGGTTGTGGTCGGACAGTCTCTAAGTACAGGCTGTACACTGTAGAAGGTCTTACACACTCTGGAGTATAGATCTTTCCTGGTTTTACTCTCAATGAAACACTTATCTATACTCCATTTCTTGAGACATCGTATTCCGTACTCCAGATACTGGGGAAGGTGTCCAGGAGTCAATCTCCCCCTCTTGAGACTGCCGCCTCGCATCCAAGGTTCTGCAAAAGGCAATATCCAGTCCCTGATACTATTTACCCACAGAGGACTGTTGTTTGAGTCCAGGCAACCAAAATTTACTTTAAGAAACATGGAGTCAAAGAACACCCTTGGATTTAACATATCTAGCCCACCCTCTCTCCTCTGCAGGTAAGTTATCCCTCTTTTTACTGGGTTCAACCTGTTCCCCCATAAGAGCTGGAAGAACAGGCTAAAGAGCCTAGCCGAGAAAGATTCTGGCAAAGGAAAGACAACAGAGACGTACAAGAAGACGGGGACCAGGTAAGTCTTCAGCATTGAGATCCGCTCTCTATAGGTCAGCCTCCAGTTCTTCCACCGCTGAACCTTTATATTTCCGGCATCCAACTTCACTTCCCAATTTAGCCTGGAATTATCGTCCCTCCCGAATTTAACCCCAAGGATCTTAATATGGGTGGAGGCCTTGGCAAACTGCGGCAGATCAAAATCTGGGTCTTTATTCAATGTCCAGAAAGCTTGACTCTTCTCAAGGTTGACCAGAGACCCTGAGGCCTCCGAGTAGCTTCTGATGGCTGCAGACAACATCTCCACCTCTCGAGGCTCAGATATTACTACAGTCACATCATCCGCGTAGGCAACAACATCCAGGGGCAAGCAATGGGGGACTGGTACCCCCTGAAAACCACACCGCTGCAGTGATCTCAGGAACGGATCGATAGCAAACACATACAGCAGTGGACTCAGTGGGCAACCTTGTCTCACCCCTGCCTCTACCCTGAATGTGCCACCCCGCCAACCATTGATCAGAGGAAAGCTCTCAGCCTCACAATACAAAGTTCTCAGCCAATCTATGAATTGTCCGGGAATACCGTACTTTGATAAAGTGGCCCATAGATATGCATGATCCACTCTGTCAAAGGCTTTAGCCTGGTCAAGACCTACAACATATCTCCCACACCCAAGGGCTTTACATCTCTCAAACATCTCCCTGATGGAGAGCACCGCTCCAGAGATGTTCCGCCCTTGTACTGTGCCATACTGACAGCCTGCCAACAGTGCTGGGGACAAACAAACTAATCTACAGAACAGAATTTTTGCCAGAATCTTCCTGTCGACATTCAAGAGGGCAATTGGCCTCCAGTTCTTGATGTCGCTAGGGTCTTTACCTTTAGACAGCAGAATCAACGATGAGACCCTCATGGATGGAGGCATCAGGTGATTTTCTAGACAATTCCTATATACATCCACGAGGATTGGAGCCAAGAGATCTCTGAATTTCTTATAAAATTCTGCTGTAATACCATCTGGACCTGGTGCCTTCTTCAGATGTAACTTATCAATGGCCTCTTTGACCTCCTCCACCGTTAGTTCTGCTGTCAAAGGAGAAAAGTCCAAATCATTAGTATCAGGCACTGGAGTTGCCTCCAAGAATTGGGTCACTTTTTCCTTATCCAAAGCCTTCCTCTGAAACAAGTCAGTATAGTAAGATCTCACGACCCCCAAGATACCCTCCCGCGATTCCTGCAAAACACCCTGGGAGTCAGTGAGACCCGAGATTAATTTCTTTGCCACCCGCTCCCGGCAATTCTCATAGGGATCAGGAGACCCTAAGGACCCATAATCCCGTTCAACCACCAGGGAGGTATACCTACTGTACTGATACTGGCTCATCTCAGATTTCAGCCGGTCAATCCTTTGTTGGTCACCCCCACCCACCGAATAGAGTGACTCCAATTCTTTACGCAGTCTTAGATACTGGCCATACTTACTCTTCCCTCTCTTAATAGACAGTTTCTTCAAGAGGGAGCAGATCTCCTCCTTGACATCCTCCCACCAGTCAGCCATACTGTCATAAAAATCCACTCTCTCAAGTTGGTTCTGGAGGAGGGAGTGAACACAATTCTGGACATAAACGTCATCCAGGAGGCTGGAATTAAGTTTCCATAACCCCCTACCAAGATCTGGGCGTTTAGCGACTCCCAGACAGAAACACAAGGCCAGGTGGTCGGAGTATGGGACGGCTTTCTCACTCATCCCGCTAACAGTTTCTGTAGGATTCACGAACGCCAGATCTATTCTACTCCTCCTGTCACCACAGCAATATGTGAATTTTGGCCTCCTTCCACCCTGTGCAAAGACATCACTCAGACCAGCCTGCAAAATGATGTTGTTAAGGACTGTAGAGTCCCTGGCCACAGCTCTGCCGGAGGACCTGTCACCCGCTGACCGGGCAACGTTAAAGTCTCCAGCTAATACAACGGGAATAGAAGTAAACAGGTATGGCTTCACCTCATTAAGGACATGGATCCTTTCAGTCACTGTCTGTGGGCCATAGATGTTAATAAGCCTGAGCCGTCTGCTATGGACAGTGACCTCAAGGACCAGACACCTCCCCATAACAACCTCTGTCATCCTATGTACAGTCACGTCAGTGGTGTTAAACAATATGGCTACTCCCGCATAAGGCTCTACAGCCAGCGACCAAAAGGACGGACCAGACGTCCAATCTCTCTGGGCCTCAGACAACAGTCCAGATGACGTTAGACGTGTCTCTTGTAAGAAGATTACATCAGCATTCAGGTGTTTCAGATGGTCGTATACCGCATGTCTCGTCCTTCTTACTTTTATGCTGTTGGCATTACTGGAGATGATGTTTAAAGTGAACCCAGCCATGAGAAGACAACAGAAGACTATATTGGTGACTGTCATCATCACATGTCAGAGTCGCTGTCTCTACCCCCAGTCTCCATATCTGACTGTGTCGGAGTCTCTATAGTGGGGGTTTTCTTTTTTGTGCGGGGGAGCCCTGTGTCCTCTTCACACTCTTTGTCAATCCTTTCTAGCTCCTTCTCATAGTCACCATCTGATTCCGAGAGAACATCATATCTATTAGATAAGACCATGACTCCATCACCGCTAGTGACTGGTTTCTTGGCCCTCTGGCCTGCACTGGGACTCTCCTCAGGTTTGCGGGAGGACGGGTCTTTTTTCTTCCTCTTATTGCTCTTAATTTCCTCAAAAACAGATGGTGACTTAGAGGAGACTGTCTGTGACTGCTGTTGGTCTGAGGTGGCCTCTATGGGTGCTTGTACCCCCTCTGTGCGTCTCTGTACCCCCTGTGTGTGTGCTTGCACCCCCTCTGACGATGGACCTGGATGTACATTATCTGACCCCTGCTGGACCTCCTGTCTGGTCAGTACTGTCCCTGAAATTAGAGCCTCCTCCTCTAACACATCTGTCGCTGCCAGCAAGTCCTGGTCAGGGAGATCTCCACATATGTTGTGCCAGGCATCTGGGCATTCCCTGTGCGGGTGGCCAATCCTACCACATAGGTTACAGCGGATGTTCTTGCAGGTGGAACTGACATGGCCGACCTCCCCACACAGGTTGCACCTCAGCACCGTGCACACACTCGCCACATGACCAAGTTTACCACACTTGAAGCATTTCCTGGGCTGACCGGGGTAGAAACAGACCCCCTTCTCCCTCCCAATAAAGAAGGAATTGGGGAGATGCAGCGTGATGTTATTATGCTGCCGTAGTTTCACCAGTGCCCGCCACCCTCCAGTCCAGATACCATCATCGTCACGGGCTTTGGTGAGGTCAGACATGAGGTCACAGTGTCGCCTGAGCCATACCACTATATCCTGGGGGGGAACAGACTCATTCCAGAAGATGATATTTACCGTGGCCGTATCGGGCTTAGAAATGGGAATGAGAATGAAATGACTCCAGCCCTCGGTGTCCCTAAACCTTGGAAACTGCGCCCAAAACCGATCCAGACTGGACATGAGCTTAAAGCTAACGTCATAGCCCTGTCTGTCTGGAAGGTTTATTACGGCCAGGATGTCGGCTGGTGTAAACCCCATCTGGTGGCACAGGAGCTCCCGGATGACTAGTCTCCTGGCAGGGAGGTCTTCCTTGTTGCCCTTATGCTTGAACCTTACCACGTTCCTCCTCTTAAACGCCTGGCCGGTATAATGGGCACTGGGGGTGAATGATGGAGCACCCCGACTCCAGGCGTTTCTGGGGGGTTCCTGATGGGGGGCACTCTCAGGGGGTTTAGGGTGAAGGTCTGTACTAGAGGGGGCAGCCTCAACATGTGGGGGGCTTAATGGGGGGAAATCACATGCAACATTATTTTCTATCGCCACCACCCCATCTACCATAGCATCATCAGATGGTTCCATCTCCCACACAGACTGCGTATCCCCTCCAACCCCTGACCCCTCAGGTACACCATGACCACCACTACTGTCCACAGTCTGACACCCAGATGATTGTCCACTGTCCTGCTGCTGTGCAGTGTTGGCTGGGACTTGTGGTGCCGATGATGCTTCTCCTGGGACTTGTAGTCCATGTGCTGCTGTCTGAGGGTCAGACACACCATGATCACCATTACTATCCACAGTCTCACACAAAGATGACACTCCACTGTCCTGCTGCTGTGCAGTGTTGGCTGGGACTTGTAGTGCATGTGCAGTCTGAGGCATAGTTTGTTGCTCAGGGACAGCCAGAGATGTTTTTGGCTGTTGTCTCTGCTGATGTTTCCCCTCCTGGAACACAAAACTTGGGGCCTGCAGGATGACACGTGGCCCTCGCTGGGACATAGACGCAGTGTCTGAGGGTCTGGACTGGGATGATAGAGTCTGAGCTTGGGCAGCAAAGCGTTCCTGGTTGTGGTAAGTCTCAGCCAGAGGCCCCATCCTCTCCAGGACACAGTCCATCTCCCTCACCACCTCAGCCAGCTCAACGCTCAGGGAGTGCAGCTTAGCATCATACAGGGTGTTACTCTCAGGGTGGACAGTTTTTAGATTGTATATACAGTCTATCTGTACTTGCAGCAGTTGCTTATGGTGTTTTAGCTCCCCCATCCTCCTTACCAGACCTGGAATCTCCTCGGCCATCTGCAGCTCAGGTGCTCTCTCTGGCTCCTTCTCTGCTGGTCTCTCTGGCTTCTCCTCAGGTGTAGGCCTCTGTGGTCTCTCAGACTGTTTGCAGTCACCTGGTTCCAGCTTTGTTGCAGATCTGGTCTTGCCGTGACCCACCATCCTGGAGACCATCACCTGCTGCCTGATGTTCTCCTGCAGGGTCTGTCTCTCCAGAGATGTCCTCTTCTGTCTGGGTGCAGGAGTGGGGGGCTGTGCACCTGCTGCTTCTCCTGCTTGTCTCACCATGCACTCACCTTGCTGGCTTGGCCTTGGGCTTGCTGCTGCTTTCTCACTAACTTCCATCTTGTTATCTTTCAGTTTACTTGTGCTTCTTACGTTCTTTTCATTACTAGAAACTTTGGGATTTCCATCCACCTTAGAAAGAGCTTGGGAGTTGTCTCCCAGTGTAGGCCTTGGAGCCTGGGCCTCGCTTGGGGAGCTTCCCCACCCAGGGTGGCCCCGCCCTGGGCTTTCTCCAGGCATGAGAGCAATGCAGGAGAGCTACCAACACACGTCCTCACAGGTAGGAGGCAGTATTATAGTAGTTATATCCCTGTATATAGGAGCAGTATTATAGTAGTTATATCCCTGTATATAGGAGCAGTATTATAGTAGTTATATTCCTGTATATAGGGGGCAGTATTATAGTAGTATATCCCTGTATATAGGGAGCAGTATTATAGTAGTATATCCCTGTATATAGGGGCAGTATTATAGTAGTACATCCCTGTATATAGGAGGCAGTATTATAGTAGTTATATTCCTGTATATAGGAGCAGTATTATAGTAGTTATATCCCTGTATATAGGAGCAGTATTATAGTAGTTATATCCCTGTATATAGGGGCAGTATTATAGTAGTACATCCCTGTATATAGGAGGCAGTATTATAGTAGTTATATTCCTGTATATAGGAGCAGTATTATAGTAGTATATCCCTGTATATAGGAGCAGTATTATAGTAGTTATATTCCTGTATATAGGGGGCAGTATTATAGTAGTATATTCCTGTATATAGGGAGCAGTATTATAGTAGTATATTCCTGTATATAGGGAGCAGTATTATAGTAGTTATATTCCTGTATATAGGAGCAGTATTATAGTAGTTATATTCCTGTATATAGGAGCAGTATTATAGTAGTTATATCCCTGTATATAGGAGCAGTATTATAGTAGTTATATGCACAAGCAAATAGATGTGTTGGCACTATCAGTGACCCGTGATTTGTGTGGAGCTGTTTATGTTTTCAGATTAAGTGTCTTTGTGAGATGAGGAGCGTTGTAGTCTTTGTTGGCTGAGTAATCTCAGTGACATTCATGCATTACAGTGGTGCTCAGCGTAAATGAGAAAGCAGTTCATTTAATCAGCACAAGCCATTGAGGAAGTAAAGACCAGCGGCACTCACCGGGTTAATGCAGTTGTGATGATTTATTGATACGATGTCATCTTGCAGATAAGCTCAGGGCAGGGGGAGACAGGTCCAGAGGTGCTGTGCACCGTGGCGACGGCCGTTTCGCGGGTTAACTTTCCCGCTTCGTCTAGCCTCCGGGGGTTTGAATCGGTTGTCAGTTTAAAGCCTCTTCTTCTGACGTCACCGATGAGGGGGTGTGTGTGATACACGTATTCCAAAACATGACACCAAGTGAACAAGTGTTACAATAAAAACAATTACAACAAGATGTGGGGATCTGAGGAACAAATGGGATAGTTATTGCACTTGTAAATCAGTGCTACTGACAATGATGAATGGTTTACGTACTAATAGGGTTCGCAGAGCCGATACAATAACACATTGCGTAAGGCTCATTGAGGGAAGGTAGTGATATACGTATGCTAGCCTGTGAGGCTGCTATCTCAGATTGAGCTGTCACGCTCCGTGGATTTACGGGTGAGAACAGAGTATTAGAGATCTACGGCTCCCTGGGGCTGCCGGATCGCTGTGTAGTCTATCACTCTGTGGGGGGCGTGTCTTCCGTGACGAGCGCTGTCTGGCTGAAAGAAACATGCATCACTACTATGTTTACAGGAAGGCTACGAGTTCATTTCTTTCATTTAGTCCAAGTCCTCCCAGGGCATCAGTGCGTGCAATCCATTTAGCTTCTTTCCTTAGAAGGAGTTTGTGTCTGTCCGTGCCCGGGATCCAGGAATTAACCCTTTCAATGCCGGCAAAGGATAAGGTATTGGGGTCGCTGTTGTGAGCAGTCCTGATGTGCTCTATCAAGCGATGACAGCCTTGTCCTGTTCTTATGGACCTTAGGTGCTCCTGAAACCTTTTGAAGAAGCTCCTGATGGTGGATCCTATGTAAAATCTTCTGCAGGGGCAGAAGATGACGTAAATAAGGTAATCACTTCTGCAGCATATTGGTTGGCGTATTTCTACGTCATACGCTCCTATTTTTGTGTGGTTACCTTGCTCCATGGAATCACAGTAATTGCAGCGCCCACATTTTTTGTTTCCTGGGGGATTTAATTGTTGCAACCAGTTGTTCTTTTTTTGGGGGGTATCTTTAAAATTGCTGGATACTAGCATATTTTTAAGGGTTCTGCTTCTTCTGAAGGAGATTAGTGGCTTTCTTGCTGCGATGTCTCCAATTGTGTTGTCATTCTCCAGGATGTGCCAGTTATCTTTTATTGCTTGCCGGATGGCATTTGCTGCTGGATTGTACCTAAAGGTAAAAATGAACCTTTGTTCTAAATCCTTTTTCTTCTTTTTTTTGAAGAGTTCGTGTCTTGGGATTTTTCTTACTCTGCTGAGAGCATCATTTATTGTTTGTAGGGGGTAACCTCTCTGCAGAAGGTTTGACTTCAGTCCTGCTGCTTGGACTTCGAAATCCGCTTCTGTAGTATTAACCTTTTTGAGCCTGATAAATTGTCCATACGGTATAGCAGTTTTTACATGGGTCGGATGGAAGCTGTTATAATGCAGGTAACTGTTTGTTGCTGTGGGTTTTCTGTACCCTTTGGTGGTGACCCCTGTGTCTGTCTTCAGCACAGTGACATCTAGGAATTCAACAGACTGTTCACTGAAGTTACTTGTGAAGAGCATGTTGAATTCATTAGTGTTGTTGAGATAAGCAACAAATGCTTCGAACTCTTCTTTTGTGCCTTCCCATGCTATAAAAATGTCATCCACAAATCTGGTGTATTTCTTGATTTTCAAGATAAAAGGGTTGCTTGCATTATAGACGTATTTTTCTTCAAATGCAGCTAAATACAGATTAGCAAATGTACAAGCTACTGGTGTCCCCATCGCAGTACCTGACCTTTGTGTATACCATTGCTCATTGAAGCTGAAGCAGTTATTCATGAGAATGAGCTCTAAGGCCTCGGCTATAAAATTCACGTAGTCTTCATTTTTTTCTGCTGCTCTTGTAAACGAGCTAATGACTTCAATGCCCTTTTTCTGGGGAATTTTGGTGTACAGGCTTTCCACATCTATTGTTGCCAGGTTCCATGTTTCCTGCCAATCGTCATCTTCAAGGATTTTGAGAAACTCTGTTGTGTCCTTACAGTAGGAGGGTATGGAGCTTAAGATTGGTCTTAGTAGCCAGTCTATATATTTAGATAAAGCTTCGGTTGGGCTACCGATCCCTGACACTATTGGTCTGCCGGGTGGTGCTACCAGAGACTTATGTGTCTTTGGCAGAAAGTACCACCTCGGTCTCTTGGGATTGTCACTCAGTAGTCTTTCAGCCGTTTTTTTGCTTATTATATTTTTCTCCATATTCCTCCTCAGGAAGGATTGCACTTTACCTTGTATTTTGGTTGTGGGGTCAGATGGTAGTTTTTCATAAATTTCTTTGTTGTGGAGTTGTCTTTCAGCCTCTTTTTTATAATATTCTTTTGTCATAATGACTACGTTGCCGCCCTTGTCCGCTTTTTTTATGACTATGTCACTGCGGGATTTTAGCCATTTTAGTGCTCTTTGTTCCTTTTGCGTTAGATTGTGGTCAGGGCGGGGGTGGACCAGTGCTTTCATATCCCTCTGTACTGCGTTGTAAAAAATGTCTAGGTTACTCCCTTTTTGAATTTGAGGGTTAAATGTGGATTTTCTACCTCCTTGGAAGTCCATGATCTGTGGGGTAGTATTGGTTGTGGGATTTTCATCACTCAGTTCTGCCAGCATGACTATGCTCTCTCTTTCTTCTTCAGTTAAGTCTGTTGCCGTGCTGAAACCTAGGGGTCCCACCTGGGTAGGTATTTCTCCTTCTTTTTTGGGTTTCTTGGATAGGTTTTTCATGTGTTTGTTTTGTTTGAAAAATTTGCTTAAATTTATTTTTCTGATGCCTTTATACAGGTCAATTTCGAAATCTGCTGTATCAAATTTGTCTGGTATGCAGTAGTTTAGTCCTTTTTCTAGGAGGTCCAAGCAGTCTTTATTCAAAGTGATGTCTGTTAAGTTGATCACGGAATGTTTGTTTGTGTTCGGTTCTGTTATTTGTCCTTCCAGGAAACGGTTTTCCTCTTTTCCCCTGTTCTGGTTGTTCTTTTTGGTTTTGCCCCTTCCTCTTCGAATTTTTCTCCCTCTAAAGGGGCTGGTGCGTTTTTTGGTGCGTGTTTGGTTAGTCCTGCGGTTTCTGTGGCGTCTTTTCTGGTGTTTTCTCTAGGTTTGTTGAGGTCTTCTGAGGAGCTTGAGTCAGTGTCCGTGGTCCAATAATCCTTATTTTTCTTCGGTTTCTGTGGGTTTCTTCCTTTGTAGTTTCTAGTGAATTTTTTCTTTTCTTGCCAGGTAAATATTTTCTCTTCTTCGTAGTCTTTCCTGTCCCGTATGAATTTGTCCTTCTTTCTTTCTTTGATTTCAGTTTGTAATGGAACTAATTTCCTTTCGAGCTTCTTACAGAACAGTTGGTTTTGTTGCTCAGTCTGTCTTGTTCTTAATTCAATTCTTGCCTTACACAATTCTGTTGTAACTTTTTCGTACTCTGCCTCGTTTCTTTTTAATGTCAGTAGCATGAATTTAAATGAGCTCTCTTCTTGTACCTTTGCCCACTCTGCCAGAAAACATTTGTCTGCCTGGAATTGTGAAGCTTCTTTGTATACCCTCAGTCCTCTGGGGACTCTTTTTGAGTTTTTGTATGAGTTTAATGATTTTACAGTCCAGAACAGTCTAATTTCTTTTTCTGCCAGCTGGGTTATTTTGTACTCAAGGCTCTTAGTGCTAATTAATTGTATATCTTCTTTGAGATCACACTGTTCAAAGAAATCCTCCACATCTTCTCTCCCTGCTCCTAAAGCGAGTTCTGCAACATCTCTTATCAACACTTCCTCTTCCATATCACACACGGACATTTCAATTGTTGTGGGTTTCTTTGATGTGCTCAAACACCGTTATAGACAAAACCATAAGCACAAGCAAATAGATGTGTTGGCACTATCAGTGACCCGTGATTTGTGTGGAGCTGTTTATGTTTTCAGATTAAGTGTCTTTGTGAGATGAGGAGCGTTGTAGTCTTTGTTGGCTGAGTAATCTCAGTGACATTCATGCATTACAGTGGTGCTCAGCGTAAATGAGAAAGCAGTTCATTTAATCAGCACAAGCCATTGAGGAAGTAAAGACCAGCGGCACTCACCGGGTTAATGCAGTTGTGATGATTTATTGATACGATGTCATCTTGCAGATAAGCTCAGGGCAGGGGGAGACAGGTCCAGAGGTGCTGTGCACCGTGGCGACGGCCGTTTCGCGGGTTAACTTTCCCGCTTCGTCTAGCCTCCGGGGGTTTGAATCGGTTGTCAGTTTAAAGCCTCTTCTTCTGACGTCACCGATGAGGGGGTGTGTGTGATACACGTATTCCAAAACATGACACCAAGTGAACAAGTGTTACAATAAAAACAATTACAACAAGATGTGGGGATCTGAGGAACAAATGGGATAGTTATTGCACTTGTAAATCAGTGCTACTGACAATGATGAATGGTTTACGTACTAATAGGGTTCGCAGAGCCGATACAATAACACATTGCGTAAGGCTCATTGAGGGAAGGTAGTGATATACGTATGCTAGCCTGTGAGGCTGCTATCTCAGATTGAGCTGTCACGCTCCGTGGATTTACGGGTGAGAACAGAGTATTAGAGATCTAGTGAACAGTCTGTTGAATTCCTAGATGTCACTGTGCTGAAGACAGACACAGGGGTCACCACCAAAGGGTACAGAAAACCCACAGCAACAAACAGTTACCTGCATTATAACAGCTTCCATCCGACCCATGTAAAAACTGCTATACCGTATGGACAATTTATCAGGCTCAAAAAGGTTAATACTACAGAAGCGGATTTCGAAGTCCAAGCAGCAGGACTGAAGTCAAACCTTCTGCAGAGAGGTTACCCCCTACAAACAATAAATGATGCTCTCAGCAGAGTAAGAAAAATCCCAAGACACGAACTCTTCAAAAAAAAGAAGAAAAAGGATTTAGAACAAAGGTTCATTTTTACCTTTAGGTACAATCCAGCAGCAAATGCCATCCGGCAAGCAATAAAAGATAACTGGCACATCCTGGAGAATGACAACACAATTGGAGACATCGCAGCAAGAAAGCCACTAATCTCCTTCAGAAGAAGCAGAACCCTTAAAAATATGCTAGTATCCAGCAATTTTAAAGATACCCCCCAAAAAAAGAACAACTGGTTGCAACAATTAAATCCCCCAGGAAACAAAAAATGTGGGCGCTGCAATTACTGTGATTCCATGGAGCAAGGTAACCACACAAAAATAGGAGCGTATGACGTAGAAATACGCCAACCAATATGCTGCAGAAGTGATTACCTTATTTACGTCATCTTCTGCCCCTGCAGAAGATTTTACATAGGATCCACCATCAGGAGCTTCTTCAAAAGGTTTCAGGAGCACCTAAGGTCCATAAGAACAGGACAAGGCTGTCATCGCTTGATAGAGCACATCAGGACTGCTCACAACAGCGACCCCAATACCTTATCCTTTGCCGGCATTGAAAGGGTTAATTCCTGGATCCCGGGCACGGACAGACACAAACTCCTTCTAAGGAAAGAAGCTAAATGGATTGCACGCACTGATGCCCTGGGAGGACTTGGACTAAATGAAAGAAATGAACTCGTAGCCTTCCTGTAAACATAGTAGTGATGCATGTTTCTTTCAGCCAGACAGCGCTCGTCACGGAAGACACGCCCCCCACAGAGTGATAGACTACACAGCGATCCGGCAGCCCCAGGGAGCCGTAGATCTCTAATACTCTGTTCTCACCCGTAAATCCACGGAGCGTGACAGCTCAATCTGAGATAGCAGCCTCACAGGCTAGCATACGTATATCACTACCTTCCCTCAATGAGCCTTACGCAATGTGTTATTGTATCGGCTCTGCGAACCCTATTAGTACGTAAACCATTCATCATTGTCAGTAGCACTGATTTACAAGTGCAATAACTATCCCATTTGTTCCTCAGATCCCCACATCTTGTTGTAATTGTTTTTATTGTAACACTTGTTCACTTGGTGTCATGTTTTGGAATACGTGTATCACACACACCCCCTCATCGGTGACGTCAGAAGAAGAGGCTTTAAACTGACAACCGATTCAAACCCCCGGAGGCTAGACGAAGCGGGAAAGTTAACCCGCGAAACGGCCGTCGCCACGGTGCACAGCACCTCTGGACCTGTCTCCCCCTGCCCTGAGCTTATCTGCAAGATGACATCGTATCAATAAATCATCACAACTGCATTAACCCGGTGAGTGCCGCTGGTCTTTACTTCCTCAATGGCTTGTGCTGATTAAATGAACTGCTTTCTCATTTACGCTGAGCACCACTGTAATGCATGAATGTCACTGAGATTACTCAGCCAACAAAGACTACAACGCTCCTCATCTCACAAAGACACTTAATCTGAAAACATAAACAGCTCCACACAAATCACGGGTCACTGATAGTGCCAACACATCTATTTGCTTGTGCTTATGGTTTTGTCTATAACGGTGTTTGAGCACATCAAAGAAACCCACAACAATTGAAATGTCCGTGTGTGATATGGAAGAGGAAGTGTTGATAAGAGATGTTGCAGAACTCGCTTTAGGAGCAGGGAGAGAAGATGTGGAGGATTTCTTTGAACAGTGTGATCTCAAAGAAGATATACAATTAATTAGCACTAAGAGCCTTGAGTACAAAATAACCCAGCTGGCAGAAAAAGAAATTAGACTGTTCTGGACTGTAAAATCATTAAACTCATACAAAAACTCAAAAAGAGTCCCCAGAGGACTGAGGGTATACAAAGAAGCTTCACAATTCCAGGCAGACAAATGTTTTCTGGCAGAGTGGGCAAAGGTACAAGAAGAGAGCTCATTTAAATTCATGCTACTGACATTAAAAAGAAACGAGGCAGAGTACGAAAAAGTTACAACAGAATTGTGTAAGGCAAGAATTGAATTAAGAACAAGACAGACTGAGCAACAAAACCAACTGTTCTGTAAGAAGCTTGAAAGGAAATTAGTTCCATTACAAACTGAAATCAAAGAAAGAAAGAAGGACAAATTCATACGGGACAGGAAAGACTACGAAGAAGAGAAAATATTTACCTGGCAAGAAAAGAAAAAATTCACTAGAAACTACAAAGGAAGAAACCCACAGAAACCGAAGAAAAATAAGGATTATTGGACCACGGACACTGACTCAAGCTCCTCAGAGGACCTCAACAAACCTAGAGAAAACACCAGAAAAGACGCCACAGAAACCGCAGGACTAACCAAACACGCACCAAAAAACGCACCAGCCCCTTTAGAGGGAGAAAAATTCGAAGAGGAAGGGGCAAAACCAAAAAGAACAACCAGAACAGGGGAAAAGAGGAAAACCGTTTCCTGGAAGGACAAATAACAGAACCGAACACAAACAAACATTCCGTGATCAACTTAACAGACATCACTTTGAATAAAGACTGCTTGGACCTCCTAGAAAAAGGACTAAACTACTGCATACCAGACAAATTTGATACAGCAGATTTCGAAATTGACCTGTATAAAGGCATCAGAAAAATAAATTTAAGCAAATTTTTCAAACAAAACAAACACATGAAAAACCTATCCAAGAAACCCAAAAAAGAAGGAGAAATACCTACCCAGGTGGGACCCCTAGGTTTCAGCACGGCAACAGACTTAACTGAAGAAGAAAGAGAGAGCATAGTCATGCTGGCAGAACTGAGTGATGAAAATCCCACAACCAATACTACCCCACAGATCATGGACTTCCAAGGAGGTAGAAAATCCACATTTAACCCTCAAATTCAAAAAGGGAGTAACCTAGACATTTTTTACAACGCAGTACAGAGGGATATGAAAGCACTGGTCCACCCCCGCCCTGACCACAATCTAACGCAAAAGGAACAAAGAGCACTAAAATGGCTAAAATCCCGCAGTGACATAGTCATAAAAAAAGCGGACAAGGGCGGCAACGTAGTCATTATGACAAAAGAATATTATAAAAAAGAGGCTGAAAGACAACTCCACAACAAAGAAATTTATGAAAAACTACCATCTGACCCCACAACCAAAATACAAGGTAAAGTGCAATCCTTCCTGAGGAGGAATATGGAGAAAAATATAATAAGCAAAAAAACGGCTGAAAGACTACTGAGTGACAATCCCAAGAGACCGAGGTGGTACTTTCTGCCAAAGACACATAAGTCTCTGGTAGCACCACCCGGCAGACCAATAGTGTCAGGGATCGGTAGCCCAACCGAAGCTTTATCTAAATATATAGACTGGCTACTAAGACCAATCTTAAGCTCCATACCCTCCTACTGTAAGGACACAACAGAGTTTCTCAAAATCCTTGAAGATGACGATTGGCAGGAAACATGGAACCTGGCAACAATAGATGTGGAAAGCCTGTACACCAAAATTCCCCAGAAAAAGGGCATTGAAGTCATTAGCTCGTTTACAAGAGCAGCAGAAAAAAATGAAGACTACGTGAATTTTATAGCCGAGGCCTTAGAGCTCATTCTCATGAATAACTGCTTCAGCTTCAATGAGCAATGGTATACACAAAGGTCAGGTACTGCGATGGGGACACCAGTAGCTTGTACATTTGCTAATCTGTATTTAGCTGCATTTGAAGAAAAATACGTCTATAATGCAAGCAACCCTTTTATCTTGAAAATCAAGAAATACACCAGATTTGTGGATGACATTTTTATAGCATGGGAAGGCACAAAAGAAGAGTTCGAAGCATTTGTTGCTTATCTCAACAACACTAATGAATTCAACATGCTCTTCACAAGTAACTTCAGTGAACAGTCTGTTGAATTCCTAGATGTCACTGTGCTGAAGACAGACACAGGGGTCACCACCAAAGGGTACAGAAAACCCACAGCAACAAACAGTTACCTGCATTATAACAGCTTCCATCCGACCCATGTAAAAACTGCTATACCGTATGGACAATTTATCAGGCTCAAAAAGGTTAATACTACAGAAGCGGATTTCGAAGTCCAAGCAGCAGGACTGAAGTCAAACCTTCTGCAGAGAGGTTACCCCCTACAAACAATAAATGATGCTCTCAGCAGAGTAAGAAAAATCCCAAGACACGAACTCTTCAAAAAAAAGAAGAAAAAGGATTTAGAACAAAGGTTCATTTTTACCTTTAGGTACAATCCAGCAGCAAATGCCATCCGGCAAGCAATAAAAGATAACTGGCACATCCTGGAGAATGACAACACAATTGGAGACATCGCAGCAAGAAAGCCACTAATCTCCTTCAGAAGAAGCAGAACCCTTAAAAATATGCTAGTATCCAGCAATTTTAAAGATACCCCCCAAAAAAAGAACAACTGGTTGCAACAATTAAATCCCCCAGGAAACAAAAAATGTGGGCGCTGCAATTACTGTGATTCCATGGAGCAAGGTAACCACACAAAAATAGGAGCGTATGACGTAGAAATACGCCAACCAATATGCTGCAGAAGTGATTACCTTATTTACGTCATCTTCTGCCCCTGCAGAAGATTTTACATAGGATCCACCATCAGGAGCTTCTTCAAAAGGTTTCAGGAGCACCTAAGGTCCATAAGAACAGGACAAGGCTGTCATCGCTTGATAGAGCACATCAGGACTGCTCACAACAGCGACCCCAATACCTTATCCTTTGCCGGCATTGAAAGGGTTAATTCCTGGATCCCGGGCACGGACAGACACAAACTCCTTCTAAGGAAAGAAGCTAAATGGATTGCACGCACTGATGCCCTGGGAGGACTTGGACTAAATGAAAGAAATGAACTCGTAGCCTTCCTGTAAACATAGTAGTGATGCATGTTTCTTTCAGCCAGACAGCGCTCGTCACGGAAGACACGCCCCCCACAGAGTGATAGACTACACAGCGATCCGGCAGCCCAGGGAGCCGTAGATCTCTAATACTCTGTTCTCACCCGTAAATCCACGGAGCGTGACAGCTCAATCTGAGATAGCAGCCTCACAGGCTAGCATACGTATATCACTACCTTCCCTCAATGAGCCTTACGCAATGTGTTATTGTATCGGCTCTGCAAACCCTATTAGTACGTAAACCATTCATCATTGTCAGTAGCACTGATTTACAAGTGCAATAACTATCCCATTTGTTCCTCAGATCCCCACATCTTGTTGTAATTGTTTTTATTGTAACACTTGTTCACTTGGTGTCATGTTTTGGAATACGTGTATCACACACACCCCCTCATCGGTGACGTCAGAAGAAGAGGCTTTAAACTGACAACCGATTCAAACCCCCGGAGGCTAGACGAAGCGGGAAAGTTAACCCGCGAAACGGCCGTCGCCACGGTGCACAGCACCTCTGGACCTGTCTCCCCCTGCCCTGAGCTTATCTGCAAGATGACATCGTATCAATAAATCATCACAACTGCATTAACCCGGTGAGTGCCGCTGGTCTTTACTTCCTCAATGGCTTGTGCTGATTATAGTAGTTATATTCCTGTATATAGGAGCAGTATTATAGTAGTATATTCCTGTATATAGGGAGCAGTATTATAGTAGTATATTCCTGTATATAGGAGCAGTATTATAGTAGTATATCCCTGTATATAGGGGGCAGTATTATAGTAGTTATATTTCTGTATATAGGAGCAGTATTATAGTAGTTATATCCCTGTATATAGGAGCAGTATTATAGTAGTTATATCCCTGTATATAGGAGCAGTATTATAGTAGTATATTCCTGTATATAGTAGCAGTATTATTCTTGTGTGTGGATATAGGGGGCAGTATTGCTGACAGTAGCTTGGTACAGTTTGGATACCAACACTACTGTATCTGGTAACAAATTTTTTATATTTTTCAGAACCTTTATGGTGGGAGTAGGAGTTTTCTGTGCATGAAATATATGGGGCGCTCGCTTCTAGTCTATGGGGCGCTCGCTTCTACTTTGACTATTGTAGTCAACATCAAAGAAGCAAAAATGAAATTTAGAGGGCAGTCACCATTAAAAACTTATTTCTGTATTTCAAAATCTTCTAAAAATGTGCCATTGCAGGAGGAGCCCTGTACAGTGTAACCCTATGGTACTTTCTCACTTTCTGTCTTTTCTTTCAGTCAGAGGAGCGGATGGTGGAGCGGATGATGTAGCCGCCATACTGTAGGACATGTCTGAGGACGGACAGCTGACATCTGATTGGACAGGACACTTATGTGAGGATCTGATGCAGCCGATGTCCCCGGATGCCGGGAGCCACATGGTGGGATTAATGGAAGACGCTTCCTCTGCGACGGCAGCGGCTCAGTCCTTGTATCTTCAGGACATGGAGCCGTCTCAGATGGATTCTCTGCCTCTCCTTACCCGGCCGACCCTCAGGACTTGTGATGGGACGTGTGGTGAAGGTATTGGGGATTATCGGGCTGTATATCCGCCCTAATGGCTGTGGATATTGCTTCTCTAGGGGGGTGACAGTCACCTTTGTCACGGTGTAGTACTGGGCTCCCTTAATAGAAGGACTCGTCCGGGTGGCCATTGTCCTCCTGCAGCATGGACACACAGTGGACCAGGAAGCTGAGATCTCAGCTGCTGTATGCTGTGTCCATATAGTCACCTGTTATATCAGTGACGAGATATATCTGGTCTCATTACCGAGATGGAAGGACTGAAAAGTGTAGACAGAGAAATAAACCTCCTATCCGGGTGTATACAGCAGCCATGATCTCTGCTGCCTTGTCCTCTGTGTGACCTGAGAGGCGGCTATATAGCGGTATTATATGGCTTATAGTCAGGATATTCTGCCATGTGGGGTCCGACCTGTTGGGTGAGGGGTCTCTGTGTGACCTGAGAGGAGAGGCGGCTATATAGCGGTTATATATGGCTTATAGTGAGGATATTCTGCTATGTGGGGTCCGACCTGTAGGGTGAGGGGTCTCTGTGTGACCTGAGAGGCGGCTATATAGCGGTTATATATGGCTTATAGCTGGGATATTCTGCCATGTGGGGTCCGACCTGTAGGGTGAGGGGTCTCTGTGTGACCTGAGAGGCGGCTATATAGCGGTTATATATGGCTTATAGTGAGGATATTCTGCCATGTGGGGTCCGACCTATAGGTAGAGGGGTCTTTGTGTGACCTGAGAGGAGAGGCGGCTATATAGCGGTATTATATGGCTTATAGTGAGGATATTCTGCCATGTGGGGTCCGACCTGTAGGGTGAGGGGTCTCTGTGTGACCTGAGAGGAGAGGCGGCTATATAGCGGTATTATATGGCTTATAGTGAGGATATTCTGCCATGTGGGGTCCGACCTATAGGTAGAGGGGTCTTTGTGTGACCTGAGAGGAGAGGCGGCTATATAGCGGTATTATATGGCTTATAGTGAGGATATTCTGCCATGTGGGGTCCGACCTGTAGGGTGAGGGGTCTCTGTGTGACCTGAGAGGCGGCTATATAGCGGTTATATATGGCTTATAGTGAGGATATTCTGCCATGTGGGGTCCGACCTGTTGGGTGAGGGGTCTCTGTGTGACCTGAGAGGAGAGGCGCCTATATAGCGGTTATATATGGCTTATAGTCAGGATATTCTGCCATGTGGGGTCCGACCTGTAGGGTGAGGGGTCTCTGTGTGACCTGAGAGGAGAGGCGCCTATATAGCGGTTATATATGGCTTATAGTCAGGATATTCTGCCATGTGGGGTCCGACCTGTAGGGTGAGGGGTCTCTGTGTGACCTGAGAGGAGAGGTGCCTATATAGCGGTTATATATGGCTTATAGTGAGGATATTCTGCCATGTGGGGTCCGACCTATAGGTAGAGGGGTCTCTGTGAGGACGGTCTATGGCTTCCTTTATGAGCGCTGCTCTGGGGCCCCGGCTGCCACATGAATGGGTTGTACTGGGGAGGCTGTGGAGAGGATACACTGATTCAGGGGGGGTCCCACATGTTAGACCTCCATATAGTGAGACCCACCTGTACGGGATGTTCGGCTAGACTTGTGTATATTGGTCGCCCACCTTCTTCTCTTTCCAGGCATGTCGCCCATGCCCATTGGCAGTGTGCTGTGTCCTGGTGACCTGCAGAATCCTCTCACCCACCAAGTCTCCAGGCAGGACCCCAAGTCTCCTGCAGCCAAGAAGGACGCCCTCACCTGCCCGCTGTGCCCTTGTGACTTCAAGACGCCGAGTGAACTGAAGGAACATTTTAGAGGCCACCCCCCTCCCCCGCCGGACCTCCGCTGCTGGCAGAGCGGCTGCTCCTTTGTGGCCTTAGACCTAAAAAGGTTCCAGTCCCATGTGAGGAGGGAGCATAAGCTGTCGCCGGTGTCCTGCTCCCATCGCAGCTGCCGCCTCCTCTTCCCGAGCTCCGAGGAGATGTCTCTGCACCTGCGCAGCCACTATCCCTTTCACTGTAACCTGTGCGACTATGTTGGCTCCAACTCCAAGATCTTCTCCCAGCACAAGAGGTCTCAGCATAGTCCTGAAGAGCCTGAACGCAGGCCGCCAGCGGACCCCCACCCCCCAGGAGGACACACGGACGGACACAAGCCGCCATCCGGTAAGTAGGACTGGGTCACTGGTGTGTCTCACCTCTGCTACACTGACAGATAATGGGGGGGGTCTCACCTCTGCTACACTGACAGATAGTGGGGGGGTCTCACCTCTGCTACACTGACAGATAATGGGGTGGGGGGGTCTCACCTCTGCTACACTGACAGATAATGGGGGGGGGGGTCTCACCTCTGCTACACTGACAGATAATGGGGTGGGGGGGTCTCACCTCTGCTATACTGACAGATAATGGGGTGGGGGGGTCTCACCTCTGCTATA
This sequence comes from Dendropsophus ebraccatus, assembly GCF_027789765.1. Taxonomy (NCBI): domain Eukaryota; kingdom Metazoa; phylum Chordata; class Amphibia; order Anura; family Hylidae; genus Dendropsophus; species Dendropsophus ebraccatus. The sequence continues at coordinate 430,758 of NC_091462.1, forward strand.
CTGACAGATAATGGGGGGGTGGGGTCTCACCTCTGCTATACTGACAGATAATGGGGGGAGGGGTCTCACCTCTGCTACACTGACGGATAATGGGGGGGGGTCTCACCTCTGCTACACTGACAGATATTGGGGGGGGGGGGTCTCGCCTCTGCTATACTGACAGATAAGGGGGGGGGGGGGGGTCTCACCTCTGCTATACTGACAGATAATGGGGGGGGGTCTCACCTCTGCTATACTGACAGATAATGGGGGGGGTCTCACCTCTGCTATACTGACAGATAATGGGGGGGGGGGGGTCTCACCTCTGCTACACTGACAGATAATGGGGGGGGGTCTCACCTCTGCTATACTGACAGATAATGGGGGGGGGGGTCTCACCTCTGCTATACTGACATAATGGGGGGGGTCTCACCTCTGCTATACTGACAGATAATGGGGGGGGGTCTCACCTCTGCTACACTGACAGATAATGGGGGGGGGTCTCACCTCTGCTACACTGACAGACATGGGGGGGGGGTCTCACCTCTGCTACACTGACAGATAATGGGGGGGGGGGTCTCACCTCTGCTAAACTGACAGATAATGGGGGGGGGGTCTCACCTCTGCTACACTGACAGATAATGGGGGGTGCGGTCTCACCTCTGCTATACTGACAGATAATGGGGGGGAGGGGGTCTCACCTCTGCTATGCTGACAGATAATGGGGGGGGGGTCTCACCTCTGCTATACTGACAGATAATGGGGGGGGGGGTCTCACCTCTGCAATACTGACAGATAATGGGGGGGGGGGTCTCACCTCTGCTACACTGACAGATAATGGGGGGGGGGGGTCTCACCTCTGCTATACTGACAGATAATGGGGGGGGGGGGGGGGGGTCTCACCTCTGCTACACTGACAGATAATGGGGGGGGGGGTCTCACCTCTGCTATACTGACAGATAATGGGGGGGGGGGGTCTCACCTCTGCTATACTGACAGATAATGGGGGGGGGGGGGGGGGTCTCACCTCTGCTACACTGACAGATAATGGGGGGAGGGGTCTCACCTCTGCTATACTGACAGATAATGGGGAGGGGTCTCACCTCTGCTATACTGACAGATAATGGGGGGGTCTCACCTCTGCTATACTGACAGATAATGGGGGGGGTCTCACCTCTGCTATACTGACAGATAATGGGGGGGGGGGTCTCACCTCTGCTACACTGACAGATAACGGGGGGGTCTCACCTCTGCTATACTGACAGATAATGGGGGGGGTCTCACCTCTGCTACACTGACAGATAATGGGGGGAGGGGTCTCACCTCTGCTATGCTGACAGATAATGGGGGGGGGTCTCACCTCTGCTACACTGACAGATAATGGGGGGGGAGGGGGTCTCACCTCTGCTATACTGACAGATAATGGGGGGGGGTCTCACCTCTGCTACACTGACAGATAATGGGGGGGGGTCTCACCTCTGCTACACTGACAGACATGGGGGGGGGGGTCTCACCTCTGCTACACTGACAGATAATGGGGGGGGGGTCTCACCTCTGCTATACTGACAGATAATGGGGGGGGGGGTCTCACCTCTGCTACACTGACAGATAATGGGGGGTGCGGTCTCACCTCTGCTATACTGACAGATAATGGGGGGGGGGGGGTCTCACCTCTGCTATACTGACATAAATGGGGGGGGGTCTCACCTCTGCTATACTGACAGATAATGGGGGGGGGTCTCACCTCTGCTATACTGACAGATAATGGGGGGGGGGGGTCTCACCTCTGCTATACTGACAGATAATGGGGGGGGTCTCACCTCTGCTACACTGACAGATAATGGGGGGGTCTCACCTCTGCTACACTGACAGATAATGGGGGGTGCGGTCTCACCTCTGCTATACTGACAGATAATGGGGGGGGAGGGGGTCTCACCTCTGCTATGCTGACAGATAATGGGGGGGGGGGTCTCACCTCTGCTATACTGACAGATAATGGGGGGGGGGGTCACACCTCTGCTATACTAACAGATAATGGGGGGGGGGGTCTCACCTCTGCTATACTGACAGATAATGGGGGGGGGGGGGGTCTCACCTCTGCTATGCTGACAGATAATGGGGGGGGGGGGGGTCTCACCTCTGCTATACTGACATAATGGGGGCGGGGTCTCACCTCTGCTACACTGACAGATAATGGGGGGGGGTCTCACCTCTGCTACACTGACAGATAATGGGGGGGGTCTCACCTCTGCTATACTGACAGATAATGGGGGGGGGGGTCTCACCTCTACTACACTGACAGATAATGGGGGGGGGGGTCTCACCTCTGCTATACTGACAGATAATGGGGGGAGGGGGGGGTCTCACCTCTGCTACACTGACAGATAATGGGGGGAGGGGTCTCACCTCTGCTATACTGACAGATAATGGGGAGGGGTCTCACCTCTGCTATACTGACAGATAATGGGGGGGGTCTCACCTCTGCTATACTGACAGATAATGGGGGGGGTCTCACCTCTGCTATACTGACAGATAATGGGGGGGGGGGTCTCACCTCTGCTATACTGACAGATAATGGGGGGGGGGGGGTCTCACCTCTGCTATACTGACAGATAATGGGGGGGGTCTCACCTCTGCTACACTGACAGATAATGGGGGGAGGGGTCTCACCTCTGCTATACTGACAGATAATGGGGGGGGGGTCTCACCTCTGCTATACTGACAGATAATGGGGGGGGGGGGTCTCACCTCTGCTATACTGACAGATAATGGGGGGGGGGTCTCACCTCTGCTATACTGACAGAAAATGGGGGGGGGGTCTCACCTCTGCTATACTGACAGATAATGGGGAGGGGGTCTCACCTCTGCTATACTGACAGATAATGGGGTGGGGGGGTCTCACCTCTGCTATCACTGACAGATAATGGGGGGGGGTCTCTCCTCTGCTACACTGACAGATAATGGGGGGGAGGTCTCTCCTCTGCTACACTGACAGATAATGGGGGGGAGGGGTCTCACCTCTGCTATACTGACAGATAATGGGGGGGGGGTCTCACCTCTGCTATACTGACAGATAATGGGGGGGGGGTCTCACCTCTGCTACACTGACAGATAATGGGGGGGAGGGTCTCCTCTGCTACACTGACAGATAATGGGGGGGGAGGGGTCTCACCTCTGCTACCTGACAGATAATGGGGGGGAGGGTCTCACCTCTGCTATACTGACAGATAATGGGGGGGTCTCACCTCTGCTACACTGACAGATAATGGGGGGGGGTCTCACCTATGCTATACTGACAGATAATGGGGGGGGTCTCACCCTCTGCTATACTGACAGATAATGGGGGGGGGGGTCTCACCTCTGCTATACTGACAGATATGGGGGGTCTCACCTCTGCTATACTGGACAGATAATGGGGGGGGTCTCACCTCTGCTACACTGACAGATAATGGGGGGGGGGTCTCCACCTCTGCTATACTGACAGATAATGGGGGGGGGGGGTCTCACCTCTGCTACACTGACAGATAATGGGGGGGAGGTCTCTCCTCTGCTATACTGACAGATAATGGGGGGGAGGGGGTCTCACCTCTGCTATACTGACAGATAATGGGGGGGGGGGTCTCACCTCTGCTATACTAAACAGATAATGGGGGGGGGGGGTCTCACCTCTGCTATGCTGACAGATAATGGGGGGGGGGGGTCTCACCTCTGCTACACTGACAGATAATGGGGGGAGGGGTCTCACCTCTGCTATACTGACAGATAATGGGGGGAGGGGTCTCACCTCTGCTATACTGACAGATAATGGGGGGAGGGATCTCACCTCTGCTATACTGACAGATAATGGGGGGAGGGGTCTCACCTCTGCTATACTGACAGATAATGGGGGGAGGGATCTCACCTCTGCTACACTGACAGATAATGGGGGGAGGGGTCTCACCTCTGCTATACTAACAGATAATGGGGGGGGGGGGGGTCTCACCTCTGCTATACTGACAGATAATGGGGGGGGAGGTCTCACCTCTGCTACACTGAGAGATAATGGGAGGGGTCTCACCTAACAGATAATGGGGGGGGGGGGGGGAGTCTCACATCTGCTATACTAACAGATAATGGGGGGGGGGGGGGGTCTCACCTCTGCTATACTGACAGATAATGGGGGGGGGTCTCACCTCTGCTACACTGACAGATAATGGGGGGGTCTCACCTCTGCTACACTGACAGATAATGGGGGGGAGGTCTCACCTCTGCTATACTAACAGATAATGGGGGGGAGGGGGGGGTCTCTCCTGACAGATAATGGGGGGAGGGGGGGGGGTCTCACCTGACAGATAATGGCCTAGCTTGCTGGTCTGCCCCGTGGTGGCCGTCATGGCCGTGGAGCCTTCACTGGACAATCCTCTTTTTCAGATCTCCCTGGTCACGATTACGTTTCGGCACTCAGATCCGGGAAAAACAGGAAAATGTCTCTGAGAGAAGAAAGTGAGAGACCACAGAGTAACGAGAAGACTGACAGCACCGATAAGAGACGTGCAACAAAACTGCAGGTTACTGGGACGCCTAAGGACGCCGAGCTGCCAGGTACGGCCTCACACGTCTGTGACTGCCACACCAGCTGTCCCGCTAACCTCTCGCCTGCCGTTGGCACTCACACATTAGGGGGCACTCACACATTAGGGGGTCTCCTCTAAACACCAATCCATAGACAAGGTCTGCAGACTTCTGATCTATTTTGTTACTAGCCGTCGGTGAATGGAAACAGCACCACCTCTGTCCACAGGTTATGTGTGGTGTCACAGCTAAACCCATAGAAGTTAGTAGGGCGGAGACCTAGGGACATAAGACCTGAAGACAAGAGTGGTGCTGTCTATGAAGGATGCCGCTATGTTTCTCTAATCCTGATGAAGCCGCTGCCAGGCGCAGTAGAACCAAGCCCTCTTAGACAGCCAGGAGACCTTGTTACCCCCTGTATAGCTCAGGATAGCTGCGGGGCTGCCACCCAGTACTGCTCCCATGTATATACACAGACAGTGGAGGTCGCCAGGTGCCACCATCTTGCATCTTATGCCCCTGGTATAGAGAAGAACTCATGTCCATCTCTCATTTCTTGTAGGTGACGATGGTCAGGAGCAGTACAAAACCCACATGTGCCCAGAGTGCAAGAGATGCTTCAAGAAAAGGACTCACTTAGCCGACCACCTCCATCTGCACTTCCCCGACCCAGACCTCCAGTGTCCGAACTGCCGCAAGTTCTTCACCAGCCGCAATAAGCTGAAGATCCACATGATGAGAGAGGCCGGGGAGAAGGCCCACGCCTGCCCTCTGTGTGACTATAGCGCTGTAGAGAAGAACGCCCTCAACCGTCACATGGCAAGCATCCACGAGGGCGTATCCAACTTCTACTCGGATACATACTCCTGTCCCATGTGCCAGGAAACCTTTAATCTGAGCCAGGCTTTGAAGGATCACATGAAGGGCCACAAGATGGAGCAGAGGATGCGATGCCTCCAGCAAGGCTGTGACCATGTCCTGTCTGATCGCAAAGACCTCCTGCGCCACCTGAAGGAGTCTCACAGGATCCAGGCTGTGGAGTGCCGCTACCACGCCTGCTCATTACTCTTCATGAGCCGCCAAGAGATGGAAGTCCACCGGAAGAACCACTACGCCTTCCACTGTCAGGACTGCGACTTTGTCTGCTCCAACAAACATGTTTTCCGCAAGCACAAGAAGTGCGGCCATCCTGGCAAAGAGGAGCTGGCGTGCCGCTTCTGCCCCTACAAGAGCTTCAACCCTGTGGAGTACGCCGACCACGAGGGGAAGATGCACGCCAACGAAAAGATTCACCGCTGCCAAGACTGCGACTTTGCCACCGCGCACAAGAGGGTCCTGATGCGTCATTCATTGCTACATACGGGTAACAGAAAGCCTGAGGGGTTGTGCGGATTTCTCTGCCCTCCCACAAGCTGTGAGGGCTCATTGCCACGTTCTGAGAAACACGGAACTCATGGACGAGGAAGCCCTGGAGTGGAGCCCCCCCCCCCCCCAGCATCATGTATCTGTATGGAGCCGGAGAGGGCAAAGGGTTTGAATCTTCATTGCTTCAGTACAGGGCCTCCTTGGGGGGCTTCCTTAGGGGGTCTCCTTACCGAGGGGGGGGGGTACTTGGGGGAGGTCCGTGTTTCACAGGATGTGGGAATACGCCCTTACGGCTTCATTTATTCCATCTACAGAGCCATGTGGTGCTGGATACTGTTTAGGCTCACTTTTTGCAGTGATCTGGAGCTTTTATTAGTATTATTTTGGGATAAATTGCACTTATTATTTTTATGAATTTTAATTTTATTTTGATATATGTTCTGCCCCCCTTCCCAGCTGCTGATGTCGCCCCCATACAGCAGTGATGTTATGTTTTACTAGTTTGGACATTTCCACACGTTGCGATACAAACCATGTTCACTGCGTAAGAGGTCGCTCCATGCTGCCTATTAGCGGTGGCTGTCCGCTATGGAGAGCCGCTCACAGCAGCACAATCCCACTACATCATTGTGACTGGTCACTAAGTGGTTACACTGATGGCGTTGCCGTTAAAGGGGTATTCCCCCCCCCCCCCCCCAAAAATTATTTTTGCATTAATACGCTGCCCACCCGTAGCTTTCCATCTTTCCAATATAAAGTTATTACGGATTCTGCACAGTTTTGCTGTTATCCAGCTGCATTCACCCCCACGGATTGCATAGAATCATCAGACCTCAGTCCACACCGACACGCTCCCTGCTCCTGGCCCCCACCCTCCGTGTCGGCATCACGTGTCCTCAGTCCCAGCACAGTGAAGTGACTAAGAACCCTGATGGGGCGGCTGCTGTTACAGGGGGAGACAGTGATCAGCGCAGCTGTGACAGCATCCCTCTGTAACAGCAGCCACGGGTCGGTCACCCCCAGCCCAGAGCTCACCCCCCGTGTCCAGAGCCCCCCCCCCCCCATCACCCCTGGCATCCCTCACTCACCCGCAGCATAGCCTCCGCGGCACCCCCCCCCCCCCCCCGCGACTAGCTCCGCCCCCCGCAATCGCCCCCCCCCCCCGCCGCGACTAGCTCAGCCCCCGCAATCTCCCACGCGACTAGCTCCGCCCCCACGACTCGCTCCGCCCCCGCGACTAGCTGCTCCAACCCCCCCCCCCCCCCATCCCCCCCCCACCCCCCCGCGATCCCCCGCCCAACTCAGCTCCTCCCCCCCCCCCGCGATCACCGCCAACTCAGCTCTGCTAAACCGGCATCCCCAACTCAGCTCTGCTACACCGGCGACACAGCCATCTCAGCTCTGCTACACTGTCATCATCTCCTTCATTGTTTCAGCTCTGCTACTTCACCATCATCAGGCAGAAGCATTGCATGATGGGAAATGTAGTTTCCTATCTTGGATATAGACCATGTTTTAGAAAAAGTTGTAACTTAGGAACGGCAGCAGCTAGAAAGATGAGAGACGTCTCAAAATACTCAGGGGGACTTGGTGAGTAAGGCCAGCTAGGTTTGGGGGCATTACATTTTTTTAGCTCTTGGGGGGAATACCCCTTTAAGGGAGGGACATGGTACATACTCTGTATACTCTGTGTGTCTCCATGGTAAGAGACTACAGATAGCCCCTGTGTTGTCTGATGCTGCAGCCACTCTCCCTTTCACCGTCCAGCTCACCCGTCTTTGCCTAGACCTTGGCGTAGACAGCGACTTCATAGAAATGGAGGTATCCAGCAAGACCTTGGATAACACTGCAGCTTCTTTACTTCTTCATAGCTGGGCACTGCTCCTTGGGCACAGTCTCTGCCATCTCTCCCTGACTAGCAGTGAGTAGGGACAAATGGATAGACATGGAGGCAGCATCCGGGACGTTCCCGTCACTTAATGTTCTTGTCCCTGTTCCAGGTGAGAAGCCCCATAAGTGCAGCCAGTGCGACTTCATGTGCCGGGACATCAGCTACCTCTCCAAGCACATGCTAACTCACTCCACCGAGAAGAACTACATGTGCACCGAGTGCGGCTACATCACCAAGTGGAAACACTACCTGACTGTGCACATGCGGAAACACAGTGGGGACCTCAGGTGAGTGCCGGACAAGTCTGTGTTATATCACTAATGCCAGATACCGGCCACAACTGATACATGCATCAAAAGTCTACAACATGACATCACAGAATATGTACATACATTACTGATCCTGAGTTACATCCTGTATTATACTCCAGAGCTGCACTCACTATTCTGCTGGTGGGGTCACTGTGTACATACATTACTGATCCTGAGTTACATCCTGTATATACCCCAGAGCTGCACTCACTATTCTGCTGGTGGGGTCACTGTGTACATACATTACATTACTGATCCTGAGTTACATCCTGTATTATACCCCAGAGCTGCACTCACTATACTGCTGGTGGGGGTCACTGTGTACATACATTACTGATGCTGTATTATACCCCAGAGCTGCACTCACTATTCTGCTGGTGGGGTCACTGTGTACATACATTACTGATCCTGAGTTACATCCTGTATTATACGCCAGAGCTGCGATCACTATTCTGCTGGTGGAGTCACTGTGTACATACATTACTGATCCTGAGTTACATCCTGTATTATACTCCAGAGCTGCTCTCACTATTCTGCTGGTGGGGTCACTGTGTACATACATTACTGATCCTGAGTTACATCCTGTATTATACCCCAGAGCTGCACTCACTATTCTGCTGGTGGGGTCACTGTGTACATACATTACTGATCCTGAGTTACATCCTGTATTATACCCCAGAGCTGCACTCACTATTCTGCTGGTGGGGTCACTGTGTACATACATTACATTACTTATCCTGAGTTACATCCTGTATTATACGCCAGAGCTGCACTCACTATTCTGCTGGTGCGGTCACTGTGTACATATATTACTGATCCTGAGTTACATCCTGTAATTCTTTTTATTAGAAAAATATAAAACTTAACAAGTATAACTACATAAACATAAACGCGGCTCCATCAGCCAGAACAAAAACAAATACAAAGCTTTCTGCTTATAACAAAAACAACACATTAATAAATTCTTAAACAATCTCTTCACGGAAAGGAAATCCTCCCTCACACCTGCCTCACCGGCCAGTCCAGCTTCATTATAAAATACTACCAAAATCCCCCCGAACTTACAACTATTACTACCCCACCACCACCGCTACTACCTACCCCACCACCGCTACTACCTACCCCCCACTCACACCTCACAGCACACAGAAATAATATAGTAAAGACACTTTAGACAAAGGGCCAAAAAGCTATAACATGTTTGAGCTATTCTTGACTCGAACTTAATACAGTCCCTGCTTGGACATAACTGAACAAAATAAGAAAACCAAAACTACACAGAAAGCTGCTTTTTTTTTTTTTTATTATTTATTTTAAACACACACAGCACCCCCTACTCACACACACCCCAACACAATTCACCAACCAAACCGCCCATCCCCGTATACATAACTCCCACCTAACCACACACACACACACACACACACACACACACACACACACACAACAACAACTTTAACAGTTAAGAAACTATCCCCAACTAAAACTATCCTAACAAAACCAAGTTAGTACAAATAGTATCACAAATACTAACTTTGTAGTATTTAATAATTTTGGTCCCTCACCCAGTGGGCTCAGTACCTAGGGCACAGCAAAGGAAAAACCTCTCCACAGAAGAGAAGCCCTACTGGTACCCAGCCTGCCATACTCCAAAGACCAGATCTTCCCAAGGTCACCAGTGATGTTCCTACAGACCTCCACCTCGGAGAGGACTCTACGCTGTGTAGATACTAGACACCGTGCGTTCCACGTGTGGTACCTAACCACTAAGCTGACTAGAAATAACGTGCAGCGATCTCGGCCACCCAGGTTCCTGAATGCCCCATAAGCCCACTCCATATAGGTGAGACTGACCAACTGACTCCAACCTATGGAGCCGGCCACCCTGTTGTAAACCCCTATATTTAAGGGACAATGAAGCAGGAAATGATCCATACTCTCTAGCGTATTCCCACACTCCTCTTGGGGCCACCCCCGATCATCGGAGCTCCTGCACTTCAAGTTGTCCCTTACATATAGCTTCCCCTGGAAGCAGCGCCAGGCCAAAACTTCTGGGGGATCCTCTTTGAGTTCAAAAGACTTAACCTAACCCTCAGATCCCGACCTGGGCAATCCCTGAGCGCCAGGGGCTTCTGGAAATGGGTCAATAGTACCCTTTGGTCAAGGACCTCCTTGACTGATCCTGATCTCCCACATTCCCAGACCCCACCGACGTATCATCTTCAGAGTCTGGGTAGCGTAAGCCGGAAGATATCCATGAGGTGTACGAAGGTCCTTCACTCGCCCTCCTGTCTCCCATTCCTGGAAGAAAGGCCGAAACCATTCCCTGCAGGAGAGTACCCACGGAGGAGCCCTCTCTTTCCAGAGGTTTGCGATGTTAGCTTTCAAGAAGGTGTTCACTAAGAACACCACAGGGTTCACCATAGACAAACCCCCAAGTCTCCTCGTGCGGTACGTAACCTCTCTCTTGACCAGGTTCAGCCTATTCCCCCATAACAGCTGGAAGAACAGGCTGTAGATCCTAGTATAGGAAGCCTCTGGCAAGATACATACACTGCCCAGGTAGATAAACAAAGGAAGCAGGTACGATTTGATCAGGTGTACCCTTTCCCTTAAGGTTAAGGACCAACCTTTCCACTGGTCCACCTTCCGAGTGGCATCCTGGAGCCTACCATCCCAGTTTTTAGTGGGGTAATCACCCTGGCCAAATGTGATGCCCAATACTTTTGCTAACTCTTGGGGCCCTGGAAGGGTGTCCGGGAGACCAAAACTAGGATCTCCCCCTCCCAGCCAGAGACTCACATTTATCCGGGTTGATGCTGGACCCAGATGCCTCTGAGTAGCGGTCCACCTCTGACATCACCATATCTGCCTCCCCTCTCGAGGATACAAAAACAGTGACATCCTCAGCGTATGCTACACTTTCAGGGTGGCTTCTGGCTCCTCCATGCTCATCCCGACCCCTGCCAATGGTCCACAACCAACCCTCCTAAGGAAAGGGTCGATCGTGAACACATACAACAAAAAGAGCGGCCAGACCAACCTTCACCAGCGGGAAACTTTCTGCCCCTGCATACAAGATCTTAAGCCAATTGACAAAAGTATCTGGTAGGCCATATCTCAGAAGGCCAGACCAGAGGTACTCGTGGTTCACGCGATCAAATGAAAGTACCCCTTCCAAAGACCCGCACTACTCCGCTCCACTGACTCCCTGACACTAAGGACAGCACTTAAGGTGCTTCGGCCTGGAACAGAGCAGTGCTGAGCCTCCGAAAGGAGCCTGGGTGCAAACTTCACCAGCCGATTAAACAGTATCTTGGCCAGAATCTTCCTGTCCACATTGAGAAGAGCTATGGGACGCCAATTCTCAATACGGCTCGAATCTTTACCTTTTGACAGAAGAATCAGGGTTGACCTCCTCATTGACCTTGGCAGAGTGCCCGAGGAAAGACACTCATTGAAGACTTAAGTCAAGAGGGGAACCAAGAGGTCCCTAAAGGTCTTATACCACTCAGATGTTAAGCCATCTGGACCTGGCGACTTCTTCAGGGCAAGCCCTTCAATTGCCAGTCTGACTTCCTCTTCCCTGATCTCTTCTGCCAAAACATTAAGAGAGGGGTCTACCCCTGGCTCAGGAATGATTTCAGCCAGGAAACCCGACATCACATCCCGATCTAGATCCTTCCTCCCCAAGAGGTGTGAGTAAAAGGATCTGACGGGGGAGTGGCTTAGCTATGGAGCTGTGAAGACATGCTTCCTAGGAGCTCCGTGCCAGCGGCTGCGATACAGCAGCTACTCGGTGCCTAAGTTGGCTTGATGAGGATGCAGAGGTCTCAGGGGACACCCCGAACCGCCCGGTGACACGCTCAGCCACCTCGGCTATTGGCATTGACCGCTTCTTTCTGCCACAGGGTGCACAGCTATCCAACATGGCGCCTGATCCTCCCAAACAGACCAGGCAGCAGGATTCCCAGGGATCCGGACGTGAGAACCGAGATGACCCGCTGAGGCCCCCAGGGCCACAAGTAAGTGCAGTGTCCCCCCCCAGACCAGTTTGCAGTGGATGGTGACCTGTTCGCCGGGCGGTATGACGCCCTGTCTCCCCCACAACGGGACTGACCGGAGTCGGTAGTCCGGTCGGAGCTGCAGCTGCTTCGGACTTTGATCCAGGCGCTTCCCACCAGGCAGGACTTTGATTCCGTGGTGAACCGTATTAAGATTGCCCAGCACAGGCACTGGAGGGGGTAAAGGAGGAGGTCGCGGGCATATCTTCTCGCACTACCGCTACGGAGGAAGCCATAGAGGCCCTGACTACGAGGGTCTCCTCACTGGAGTCTGAGGCGGCGCAACATAGACGCCATATTCAATCTCTCGCTATGTCGCTGGACGACCAAGAAAACCTCGGGAGGAGAAACAATGTGAGGATCAAATGGCTTGCCAGAGCGAGGGGCTCAGGACGCCCTTCACACTAGGGACACACTGTTAGTCAATATGGTGACTGGACGTCCGGGTGAAGCTACCCTTACCATTGACCGAGTGCACAGAGTGACCAGATTGCAGCAGAATGCAGGTACCCCCAGAGACGTTCTATGCAGGCTGCATTATTACACAGCTAGAGAGCTGATATTGGGGACTGCCAGGGACATGGATGCGGATATTACATTTGAAGACACTGTGGTGAAATTGTTCCCTGATGTTTCTGCACGGACATTGTATATGCGACGGCTGTTGCATCCATTGCTACTACTCATCAAGGAGTGTGGTGCGTCATATCGGTGGGGCCATCCGTTCCACGTGGTGGTGAGAAGGGAAGGACGCACGTATATCCTGCGGTCACCTGAGGACTTGCCTGGCCTCTTCGCCTTCCTTGATTCCATGCCGATCCCAATCCCCGATTGGCTCTCTGTGGACCGCCTGCCTGCAGCGAATCCGAGACCCTGGAGAGGAGAAGGGGGCAATCGCCGTCGTCTCTCCAATGCTCGGCCTAGGGAGCCCTCACCGATAGGTTGGGACCTCTCGGCTGGACTCCCATTAGAAGCGTAACATGTCACGCTTTCCCACGGTTGGCAGAAGTGGGGCCTCCGTTCCTGAAGGACCTGTTGGTGTTTTTTAGACTCAGGGGGATTATATGTTAACACCTGCGTGACTCTCCTAGTTGCAGTACAGGGAGGGGGGAGGGGATATTGCCTGTATAGTTTTTCTCTGTCCCTTGCACAGGGAGGGCTTTGTGTGATCTCATCATGTCTGCACCTCCTCCCCCGGAATAGGAGAAAGTTGCTGAGTTAAACGCGTGCACTTATGCTTTCGCTCCCCTCTGAGGTGTACCTGGGACGACGTTCCTTACTTCCTTGGGTACAGGCTACATCTTCATTGATATTGCCCCGTCGGGCGTCATGGACCGCTGTGTTCTAGACATTCTCTGTTTTGTTACGTTACTTGTCATTTGCACCGTTCTAAGTATTGTGCCCTGGAGGGTGATTTTCGGTCCGCCTCTGTCCGTCCCTCTCGGGGGGATAGGGTGGTTCGACCCCCTTTGGTGATACTGTCCACTCGGACGGCCGCTGGTCACGGACCTCCCCCATGGCTTTCCGGTCCTCTACTTTTTCTATCCCTCTGGGTTTCTCCCAGTCGGTCTTTCCGGGCAGTGCCCTTTTCTCTTTCTGATTCTTCTACTCTTCTCTCTCTTGATCTAAGTACCTCTATACTTTCCTCGGAGAGGGTTCCTGTCTCTTCCTCCGGGCCTGACTCTCCTCTCTCATACTTCAGCCCTTCTACTTTTTACTTTCTAACTTCTTTCTTTATCCTCCCCTCCTCTCCCCCTTTATTTCATCCTAGCCTCTTTCCCCTCCTACCCTTCCCTCCCCTCTTCTTTTTTTTTTTTTTTTTTCTTCTTTCCTCTCCCCCTTTTCTCTCCCCAGCCTCGGGTTGTGGATGGTGGGCTGGATGTCCTCGGTGGCCTCGCTTCGAGTGGGCTCCCTTAATGTCAAGGGACTGCATGACCCGGGCAAGCGTTCCAGTCTCATAAACCTACTTAGGAAAAAGAAGCTGCAGGTGGTGTTCTTACAGGAGACGCATCTTGTTGCTTCTCTCTAACCAAAATTTTCCTTTCACTTACCATAGTTACTCACCCAATCCAAAGACCATCCTGGTCTCGCGGCATCTTCCTTAGGAGCATCTTGGGACTTTGTGCGACGACGCAGGTAGGATGGTACTCCTCAAGGGTCGCATTGCAGCCAGCACATTTACGATTGCCTCCTTTTATTTGCCAAACACTAGCCAAGGGGCGGCTCTTTCCTAGATGCTGGACACATTGGAGGACTTTATGGAAGGGACACTAGTTCTGGGAGGGGACTTGAACGTGGCCTTGGAACCTCAATTGAACACCTCGACGGGACACTCACACATTAGCAAATCAGCCCTGAAGCGCATACGTTCCCTCTTACACGACCATAGACTGGTGGACACGTGGCGGATATGTCATCCGTCTGATAAAGACGTCACGTTTTACTCACCCGCGCACAACGTCTATTCCAGGCTCTATTATTTTTTTCTACACCATAGGGATTTGCCCATAGTTTTCCAAGTGCAGATCGATAGCATCACCTTTTCAGATCATGCTTTGGTAGAAATTTGCCTCGACCTCCCTTCATTGTCCGCTCCACAATGCCAGTGGCGCCTGAACACTTCCCTCTTGCATGACACTATGGTGCAACAGGAGATAAAGTTGACTTTGGAATCCTATTTCCCCGCCAATGATACGCCGGACGTCTCCCCACTTTGTCTGGGAGGCTCATAAGTGTGTCGTTTGTGGTATTTTATTAAAACATGGAGCACGATTAAAGAAGGCGAGGACTGCCAAAACAGAGAAGTTACTCTTGATCAATTGAGGGATCTGGAAGCAGCACACAAGGGGGCAGCTTCTATAGACACGACAGGGGCATTACTGCAAAAACGGGAAGAATTGAGGGCTCACCTGTGGCATAATGCGAAGGCTACTCTTTCCAAATGCAAACGGTATTATTATGAGCATGGGAAGAAGCCTGGTAGGGCATTAGCGAGAGCTCTGCGCACACAACAAGCGCGCTCCTACATACCTATGTTAAAATCCTCGACACAGACACCATTGCACTTGCCGTCAGCCATAGCAGAGGAATTTAGGGGCTTTTATGCACAACTTTATTCCATAGATTCCTCTAACCCCCTTACTGGGAGCGACAAGCTTTACAAATCGCATTCGGAGCTACATTGCTGAGTCGGGCATGCCTAGGTTAGACGTCACGGCTGTGGAGGATCTGGAGCGGCCCATCTCCTCTGGGAAATTCCTGCTAGCCCTTCAGAACTCACAATCTGGGAAAGCACCCGGCCCTGACGGGTTTTCCTTGGCCTATTATAAACTTTTCCAACAACACCTGGCTCCTCCCTTTGTGAAAGCCTTCAACACGGTCTCTGGCCTGGGGGAGTTGCCCCTGGATACCACGCGCGCCAACCTCTGTCATCCCGAAGGAAGGGTAAGACAGTTCATTATGTAGTAATTACCGGCCCATTTCCCTATTAAATGCCGACCTTTAAACTATTCACTAAAATCTTGGCCACTAGACTGTCCTTGGTGCTAGAGGGGGTCATTCACTCGGACCAGGTGGGCTTTATGGCAGGCCGAGAGGCTAGGGACAATACCATCAGAGTGATTAATTTGATCCAGAAAGCCAAGTCCACTGATACACAGTTCATGCTTTTATCCACAGATGCGGAGAAAGCATTTGATAGAGTGAACTGGTCTTTCATGATTGAGTCCCTGCGGTATCTGGGCTTGGGTCATAACTTCCTGAACTGAGTGCACGCCCTATATCGTTCACCTCTCGCTCAGGTCCCGGTGAATGGCCTCCTCTCTAATGAGTTCCCTATTTTGAACGGCACTAGGCAGGGTTGCCCCTTTATCTCCCTTAATTTTTATCTTGACTCTAGAGCCTCTGCTCTGTAAAATTTGAACGGCCCCGGATGTGGGGGGGATACCGGTGTGTAATACCACTCATAAGATAGCCGCATATGCGGACAATTTACTTTTCTTTGTCACCAACCCTACGGTCTCTCTCCCAAATTTGATGAGGGTATTGGAGGCCTTTTCTCAGGTATCGAACTTCAAAATACACTTTTCTAAGTCAGAGGCGCTGAATGTTGGCCTTCCGGTTGGGGTGGTGAGTGCGCTCCGGTCTGCCTTCCGCTTCCGTTGGGCCCATGAAGCATTAACATATTTGGGAATCCAACTCCCGGCAAATTCCCCCCCCCCCCTCCCCCATTACTAGCCAAGATACAAGCGCAGTGTGAGGCGTGGTCCAGGGGCTACTTCTCTTGGTTTGGGAGATGTGTAATATTCTAAATGACCATGCTCCCTAAACTCCTTTACCCTTTCCAATGCATCCCCACGGCCATACCTGTCTCCTTCTTTAGGGCAGTGGATTCTTTGCAGATACGGTTTGTCTGGAATGGTAAGCCAGCGCGCCTAAAGAGGACGCTTTTGTGCCAACCCAAAGCTAAGGGGGGGGGGATGGGTCTTCCGGACTTTCGATCTTACCACCAGGCTGCGCTCCTCACTAGAGTGGTGGATTGGTGCAGACAAGGGGACAGGAAACCATGGGTGGCTGTGGAACAGTCTTTTACCCGCATTCCGCTTGGCTGCCTCCCGTGGCTGCACCCGTCCGCCGCTTCTGGGCTCAGCTCCCACCCAACAATTGGTCCCACTATCGTAGCATGTGCAGCCCCTGCTAGTCACTCACATATGCTCCCTCACAGGTCGGCTTGCTTCCCAGTGTTGGGTAATCCCTCATTCCACTCAGGCCTGGAGGGCCGGTCCTGGGTGAAGGTGGACAGATTCAGAGTCACTACCTTTCGGGCTGGCTCGTAATGGCTCTCCGCTGAGGCGCTGAGTGAGATTTCAGAGCCCGCCCCCCTGGGGGCATGGAGGATCGCTCAATTGCGACACTATTTGCACACACTACCTCTCGCATCGTCCTATGCCACCTCTCTGACGGCCTTTGAGACGCTTTGCATGGCAACGGGAGCGTTACGACACACCTTATCCTTGACATATTCTCTACCGCTTACATCCCCCGACCAAGCGCCACCGCACTTTCTTCTTAGGTGGGAGGAAGATCTAAACCTATCGCTATCAGACCCTCAGCATGACAGAATTCTGCTTTTAATTCATAAGTCCTCCATGTGTTCCGGTCTTCAAGAAGCAGGGTATATGCAGGGTAAATTGCCACTAGGTGGTACAAAGTGCCCACGCAATTACATGCCATTTGGCCAAATGTGGATCCAATGTGTTGGCGGTGTGGGGCCTCAGAGGGTACTCATCTTCATGTCTTCTGGTCGTGTCCTGTCCTGTCCCCCTTTTGGGAGGAAGTCAGAAGGGTTATTAAGAAAGTGACCACGCTCTCCGTGGACTTGACTCCGGCCTTATTCCTCCTGCATCACTGCTCAATCCCATTGCAACAATATAAGACTTCCCTGCTGCGATTCCTGGTTATGGCAGCTCGGGCCTGTCTCCCTCTGTTTTGGAAAAGAGACGTTGCCCCGCCCATTTCGTTTTCGATTGCTAAGGTGAATGATCTTATGCATATGGAAGATCTAACATCTTCCCTCCATGAGACTAATGCCAAATTTACGGCAACGTGGTTTTCATGGATGGAATTCAGGAACTCTCCTGAGTGTGCCGCCTTGCTTGCCGGGGCTGGCCAGGGTTAAAATTGCGGGAGTGCTTTGAGTTACGGGAGCAGGATCATTTGCCCGCCGTCCGGTACTCTACCCTCTTCCCCCCCCTCACCCCCCCTCCACTGTGACCCTATCCCCCTCTACCCTTCCCTTTCCCTCACCTCTCCTCATCTTCTGCCCACCCTGGTGGGTCCCTCTCCCTTCTTTTCTGGTACCCTCTCTTCGTCTTTTTTTTATTTCTTCTTCTTGATTTCTTCATTTTTGGCCTTGGCCCCTAGTCTTCTTCAAGACGGAGCGGAGCTAAGTACTCATAGTAGTACAAGAAAAAAACTGGTTCCAGGGAGGGGGTGTGGTGATGACCCTCTGACTCTAGAACAAATTATGTTAGAATGTGACTGTTTACCTTGTGTTGTTTACACTGATTGGCTGTTATCTTTTCATCATCTCGTTTCTGTTTCTGCTTGAATTTTCATATGCACTGTTACAATGCACTAAGTGTAAACACTATGTTGTCATTTACTGAGGGGAGGAGTGGTGTTGTTGCTGCTCCACCTCCTTTGTGGACTCCAAAATAAAGAATTAAAAAAAAAAAAAAAAAGATCTGACGACCTCCAGGATCCCTGATCTGGACCGGCTCAGAGATCCCGTACTATCTTACTACTCACTGACATCTTACAGTTTCTGTAGGGGTCGGGCGAGCGGTACCTCCCGAAATCCCTCTCAAAAACTAAAGATACATGCCTATCATACTGACACTTCATGAGTAAGGCTTTCACTCTGGAGATCTCCTCTCTACTACCTCCAGTCGAGACGAGATGCTCGAGTTTCCTCCTCAGTCCCTGATACACACGATACCTATTCAGGGACCTGAGGCTCGAGAGCTGGCGGAAGAACCTGCTTCTTGAATATCTCCCACCTCTCTGACTTACTACTACATAGGCCCAGTAGAGGTACCTGACTCTGAAGAAAATCCTCAAAGGATTGTCTTACCTCTGCTTCTTCCAGGAGGGAATTCAGCCTCCAGTAGCCTCTACCCATCCGGGGGGTCTCTGAAACATTCAGGGAGAACAAAATTAGACAGTGATCGGAAAACTCCACCTCAACCACGGACACTGCGGAAGAGACGGCTTCCTCCTTTAAATAAAACCTGTCTAATCTAGACCTGCAGCTACCTCGATGATAGGTGAAACCCGCATGGCCCGAGGGGGTCCGGAAGTGGGCATCCTCCAGGCGAGCTTCCCTAACTATACTAATCAGCACCATGCTATCATAAGCCAGCTTGTCTTTGGCGCCTCTCCTGTCCTGAGACCTTGTGATAGTGTTGAAGTATCCACCAAAGACCACCTGCCGACTCGTAAAAAGAAAGGGCTTAATCCTCATGAAGAGGCTTTTACGGTCCCACTTAGTCTGTGGGGCATAGATGTTAATGAGCCTGAGCTCTTGCCCTTTCATGAGGACATCCAAGATCAGGCACCTCCCCATTTCCAACTCGATAAACCCGTCTGCATTCTACAGGAGCGGTAAAAAGGACCGCCACCCCACTATACGGCTCAGCCGCAAGAGACCAGTGTGAAGGCCCATGCCTCCACTCTCGCTTGGCTTTTACTAGCAAGGCTTGGTCTGTCAACCTGGTCTCCTGCAAAAACAAAATGTCGGCGTTAATACGACCGAGAAAATCAAAGGCTGCGAATCTAACCGTATCCGACTTAATGCTGGCACAGTTAATGGATGCCAGAGTCAATGGGGTGAGTGCCGCCATCATGGGTGATAGAGTTGGACAGCCTTGTCTCTTTTATTTCCTACCCTTCTTTTTCCCCTCTTCCCTATCAGAAGAAGATCCTTTTGCCTTCTCTTTAACCCGCTTTAAAGATGCAGACATATCCATACCCAGATCCTCATCTCCTGACCCAGGAGCCACCTGACCTCCCGAGGAAACTGCCTCAGAAGGAACAGGCTCTGCACCTCCCTGGAGACCTCACAGTCTCCAAAATCAGTCCCTCAGCCTCGGCTTTGCCGAGGCCCTGATACCTATTAGACAGAACGATCAGAGGGGGGTCAGTCAGGCTTTCCTTTGGCACTTGGCCCGCAACACCGGAGGACAAAGAAGAAAACGCCCAAGGCCCCTTCTGGCTTTGCCTCCTACTGTCGCACTTACGTTTTTCATTTTGCCCTTTCCCACCGTCGTCATCCAAACTTTCATATTGGGAGGAAATGGAGGAAATGGCTTTCTTTGCCTCCTCTTTGCGACGTCTCCTTATCTCTTCATCTAACTCTATATCCTCTAGAGCCTCAGCTGTTCCCTCTAAGCCGGCATCTGGAGCAGGACCACTGACTACTCCTGGCATCAGGGAACTTCCCAGGTCCCTGCTCCTTCTGCGCTTCTCCTCTCGCCTGAGCTTAGAGGGGGTCTTGCTATTTACCTTCTTCACTGGCACCAGTGCCCCTTCTGGTCCCCTCCCTAGGTGAGGCAACCACAAGGCTCTCTCCCTCTTGGGCGGCCGCAGCATTGGAGAATGAGCGTCGACACCTGCTAAATGGGTGACCAAGGTCACCACACAGGTGACAGCGAATCCGGCCACAGGCGGCAGCCAGATGACCCTCCGCTCCACACAATGCACAAATCAGCTATCCGGGCTCGTCCTTCACCAGTTCATAATTAGACCAGAAAAGTTCAAGACCCTCTGGCTTCACAAAGCTGATGTCGAATTCAGAGGTACCGTAGGGGTGGATCAGGGCAAAGATGTCATTCGCCCTGAAACTCATCTGGAAGAGAAGCTCCCCCACCTTTGCTGTGGATGGGCACGCATCACTGCCTCTCCATACCAGACGGGCCACTGCCAACCTCCTGCCCGGGTGTCGGAAGGGACCAGACCACTTCCTCGTTATGCTCTCGGAATGCCCCAAGCCCATGTCTTTCTACATAGAAGGACAGGTCGACCTCCCAGCCCTCTACTTGGAGCGTTCTGTCTCCTCTCCTCAATGCTTCCAGGAGGCATTGTTGCAAGTTACCTTCTCCTGGATTAAGAGATGAGGATCCCCTAGTTCCCCCAGCAGTGACGTTGGCATAGCTCCTTACTGGAGCGGCCACCACTGGGGGGGGCAGCCGGACCATCCCCACTCCCCCCAGCAACCACAGAAGAAACATTAACACCAGCATTAATCATTCCCTGCCTAGCTGGGCTGGACTGGCCTACCTGTAGTCTGGCTGGCTTTATTACATTACTACAGGAAGTAGTAGCTCTGGCATTAGCAGTGGCATCCCTGGGCACATTTGACTGGGCAACCGTCTTCCCCTTAACATGGGGAGATGCAGCATTGCCACCTGTCCGGCCCTCAGCCTCAGCCAGCACCTCTGCCTCAATTTCCTGCACCGCCTGAAGCATGGCTTCATTAATGTCATGGCTGTCAGAAATGTGTCCATGTCCATTGGTGTGTACCTGCGGCACCAGACAGGCACCTGACTTAGTGACAGTCTCTTTACTGCTTGCTCTGTCCCCAGCAGTAAGATCATCACTGGCACTTGTGCCTTCTCCTGAAGCCTGGACACTCCTCCCTTTGCCTGCAGAGGAGCGTCCTACAGCTCCAGATCCAGCGGAACGATCGCCCACAATTTTAATGTCCGACCGCCCGGGCAATGTGCCAGCCGCTGTGTCCCAGTCCTCCCTTTACCTGCAGAGGAGCGCCCTGCACACGTCACCTCAGCCACCCCCGGCCGCTCCTACACCATTACCGACCTCACTACCCTGACCAGCGAGGCCGGCGCTCTCCCCCATCTTGGTTGTACTCTTACTGGCTTTCTGGCCCCGCTCCACAGTAGCAGAAGTGGGGACAGTCAGATTACCAGTATCTGCACCCTGAGACGACTTTCCAGCCGCCCCAGACTGCACAAAGGGAACATAAACCATGTTCACCTGCGCTGCGTACTTCTTCCTCTTTTTTTTTTTTTGCCTTCTTCTTTTTAATTAACCTCTCCTTCCCCAGGTCATCTCCAAAGCTGAAGTTCTCCATGTGCACTGGGGATTCCATCTGTTTTATTTGTGCAAGCAGAGCTCCTCCAGAATCATCATCATCATCATCATCCACTGTAGAGCCTTCTCCTGAAGATGTTGGTAAGGCCACTTGTCCTGCAGGTAGACTCAGCTGGGACTCATCCACCCCTTGTGCGCTGGGGGATTTTGTAGCCAAGTCCTCCAGACTCGCTGTCACAGGGGTCTCTCCAGCTTCCATATCTTCTCCTTCCTCTTCCTCACTACTGCTCTCACCATCTGCAGAACAATCACCCCCATCATCCTCCTCCTCCTCCTTCTTTGGAGATTTCATGCTGGCAAATCTGTCCGCATTGAGGAGCTTCTCTCTGAAGACATCGCTGCCCTCCAGAATAACCATCCTCTGCAGCTCCAGGTCCTTAATCTCCTGCTGCAGAGACTTCACCTTTGCTGTGAGTCCAGGCTTCTGCTTCTTTGGGGCTGAGCTGGCTCTGTGCTTAGCAAACCTCAGGTCGTCTCTTAACCCCTTCAGTCTCTTTCCCAGCTGCTCATACTCTGCGAGCTTAGCTGAGATCCTGGAACCATAGGTGGCTGCAGACTCCCTGGGCCCCCTGAGACCCCACTGCTCCACCACCTGACTCTCCTGGGAGCCCCTCCGTGCACCTGCACCTGCACCCCGTCTTCCGCTCACCTTGCTTGCAGGCTTTGTATCCACATCAGAAACCTTGCGGCTTCCACCAGTCGCTGGAAGGGCTGGGTCCACATTGCTGCGAACCCTACTCGATCTTTTTACCCTTCCAGCCGGAGCGCTGGCCGGTAGCTTACTCTCTACACCCCCGCCGGCCTTGACCGGGAGGTGGAGATCAGGGGATCCATGCTGAAAGCTGCCACCTTCCTGGGGAAGCAGGTGGTGAATCAGCCTCTCTCCTCCTGGAAGTCTGGATGTGTGGAGCTCAGGAGCCAAAGCAGACACACCCAGTAACCACACCCTCCAGAGCTGCACTCACTATTTTGCTGCTGGGGTCACTGTGTACATACATGACATTACTGATCCTGAGTTACATCCTGTATTATACTCCAAAGCTGCACTCACTATTCTGCTGGTGGGGTCACTGTGTACATACATTACTGATCCTGTACTGATCTCGGGTTACATCCTGTAATTCTTTTATTAGAAAAATATAAAAATTAACAAACCAGGCATATCTCGCCATAACTTAAACATATCAGTAAATTACATAATTAAATAACAAATATTATTAATCATAATTAACCATTATTACAGTATAAAAACAAAATGCGGTTCAGGGAAGAAACAGAGTGCTGCACCTCACACCTATGGCTGATACTAGTGCCCCTAGGCTAAATAAAAAACACATCAGAATTTTGTGTATGAATTGATCAAGCCACACTGCCCCATGTACTTCGTGCCGGTATCTGATACACATGGGTCCCTACACTAAGTCCACACCGTGCCAGTCAGTGGCCACCACCCCCGCAGGCGTGCACAGCCAGGGAACGGGGGCCATGGGACGGCCTGCGACCCCCATGCCACAGGACCAGACCCAAAAACACCACACCAGAACCCGGCCAGCACCGCCGGCGGAGAAGGTCGCCCCCAAGCAGCACAAGTCTGGATAAGGAATTACACTCACCATTGCTGCAGCAAACAGAATGGGAAAAAACAGGAGGGATTAAAACCATGTGCACTCAGGTGTCTCCTGCTAATTGCGGTCATGTGGGTCTCACCAGGAGACCACCCTTAAATTTTTGCCACCAAGCCAGCCCAGCATTAATAGTAACTATTCACACACACAAAAAAAAAAGTCAATCCAGACAATTTAAGCCATAAAACGTAAACTACAAAGCCATCCTTGGCTGTAATCATAACTAAAGAGAAGCCGCCTGGCTAGAGAAAGAACAAAAACAAAACTCCCGAACCTGGGTTAAAAATAAATAAACAAAACTATACATATATACACACATATATATATATACACACACACACAAAAAAAATGAAAGCCATCCAGGCGTAACCAAATAAAGCATATAACATATAATCATATAACCACAGATATTGTAAAAACTTAAATCAATAAGAGAAGAAGAGAGAGGAAAAAAAAAATACTAAATAACTGGTTATTCCAGCACATGAGTCCGGCTGCCCTGAAAAATTAACACAGAACCTATACAACCCCAATAACAGAAAAACAGAACACACTACTCTATTACCCACGTGCCCCACTACCTTCCCCTAGACCCCAGTGTGAGCTCAGTTCATGGAGTCAAAGTTCAGTCCATTTTTAGCGTCAGCTCCATTCAGCCCACACCTTCCCACAGACCCCCCCCATTACCCCCCTCCCAACCTATTCTGTATCCCCTCATATATACAATGACTATAATGTCTATAAAGTTCATATGGCTTATTCAGCCATAACCATGCCAACACTTATCACATAACATATAAAACAAACATAAACATAGCACACCATAATAACATAACAACAATATACAATTATACATAAGGCCCAAGTTTGGTAGCCTGTAAGCCCTTTATACCTACTGCTGACCAGGAAAACAAAAAAAATAAATAAAGTGGCATGCACCAGCCCT
This sequence comes from Dendropsophus ebraccatus, assembly GCF_027789765.1. Lineage (NCBI taxonomy): Eukaryota > Metazoa > Chordata > Amphibia > Anura > Hylidae > Dendropsophus > Dendropsophus ebraccatus. The sequence continues at coordinate 455,162 of NC_091462.1, forward strand.
CCACCGGGATCGGAGGATGGCAGACCGGGTACTAGAAATTTATAAACTATCCCTTACTATCTTACCCTACTCTCCCCCTATCTCTAACCCTAAGTTTAAATTCACTCTACAAGATTTCCCTACCACAGTCCCTACCTAGTCTCTCCCTAACCAGAATTGTGGTACCTCACCTAGTGGGCTCAGTACCTAGGGCACAGCGAAAGAAAAACCTCTCCACAGGAATGAAGCCCTACTGGTACCCAGCCTGCCATACTCCAAAGACCAGATCTTTCCAAGGTCACCAGTGATGTTCCTACAGACCTCCACCTCGGAGAGGACTCTACGCTGTGTAGATACTAGACACCGTGCGTTCCACGTGTGGTACCTAACCACTAAGCTGACTAGAAATAACGTGCAGCGATCTCGGCCACCCAGGTTCCTGAATGCCCCATAAGCCCACTCCGGATAGGTGAGGCTGACTAACTGACTCCAACCTATGGAGCCGGCCACCCTGGTGTAAACCCCTATATTGAAGGGACAATGAAGCAGGAAATGATCCATGCTTTCCAGCGTATTACCACACTCCTCACGGGGACACCCCCGATCATCGGAGCTCCTGCACTTTAAATTGTCCCTTACATATAGCTTCCCCTGGAAACAGCTCCAGGCCAAATCCCAAAACTTCTGAGGGATCCGTTTCGAGTTTAAAACACTAAGCCCAACCTCTAGATCCTGGCCTGGGTAATCCCTGAGCGCCAAGGGCTTCTGGAAATGGGTCAACAGAACCCTTTGGTCAAGGAATTTCCTTGACTTGAGTCCTGATCTCTCACATTCCCAGACCCCATCGGCGTATCATCTTCAGAGTCGGGGTAGCGTAAGCCGGAAGATATCCTCCTGTCTCCCATTCCTGGAAGAAAGGCCGAAACCATTCCCTGCAGGAGAGTACCCACAGAGGAGCCCTCTTCTTTCCAGAGGTTTGCGATGTTAGCTTTTAAGAAGGTGTTCACTAAGAACACCACATGGTTCACCATAGACAAACCCCCAAGTCTCCTTGTGCGGTACGTAACCTCTCTCTTGACCAGGTTCAGCCTATTCCCCCATAACAGCTGGAAGAACAGGCTGTAGATCCTAGTATAGGAAGCCTCTGGCAAGATACATACACTGCCCAGGTAGATAAACAAAGGGAGCAGGTACGATTTGATCAGGTGTACCCTTTCCCTGAGGGTCAAAGACCAACCCTTCCACTGGTCCACCTTCTGAGCGGCATTCTGGAGCCTACCATCCCAGTTTTTAGTGGGGTAATCACCCTGGCCGAATGTAATGCCTAGGATTTTTGCCGAGTCTTGGGGCCCTGGGAGGGTGTCCGGGAGATCAAACTCTGGATCTTCCCCTCCCAGCCAGAGACTTTCACACTTATCCGGGTTGATGTTGGACCCAGATGCCTCTGAGTAGTGGTCCACTTCAGACATCACCATATCGACCTCCTCTCTCTCGAGGACACGAAGACAGTGACATCTTCAGCGTACGCTACCACTCTCAGGGTGGCTTCTGGCTCCTCCAGGCTCATCCCGACCCCTGCCAATGGTCCACAACCAACCCTCCTAAGGAAAGGGTCGATCGCAAACACATACAACAGTGGGCTCAAAGGACAGCCCTGGCGAACACCAGACCCAACCTCAAAAGAGCGGCCAGACCAACCGAAGAAAATCCTCAAATGACTGTCTTACCTCTGCTTCTTCCAGGAGGGACGAATTCAGCCTCCAGTAGCCTCAACCCATCCGGGGTCCCCGAAACATTCATGGAAAACAAAATTAAACAGTGATCGGAGAACTCCACCTCAACCACGGACACTGCGGAAGAGACTGCTTCCTCCTTTAAATAAAACCTGTCTAATCTAGACCTGCAGCTACCTCGATGATAGGTGAAACCCGCGTGGCCTGAGGGGTACGGATGTGGGCATCCTCTAGGCGAGCTTCCATAACTATACTAATCGCCATGCTATCATAAGCCAGCTTGTCTTTGGCGCCTCTCCTGTCTTGAGACCTCATGATAGTATTGAAGTCTCCACCAAAGACCACCTGCATTCTTCTTTCTGTTGCGCTTACGTTTTTCCTCTTGCCATCTCCCTCCATCCTCATCCAGACTTTCATACTGGGAAGAACCTGAGGAGATGGCTATAGCCTCGCTCTCCTCTTTGTGCAGTCTCCCCATCTCTTCATCTAGTTCAACATCCCCCAAAGCCTCAGCCTAACCATCTGAGCCAATGCCAGGAGCTGGACCCTGGACTACCCCGACCATCTTGGAACTTCCAAGGTCCCTGCTCCTTCTGCGCCTTTCCTCTCACCTAAGCTGAGTGGGGCTCTTACGCTTTTCCTTGTCAGTTCTCTTCCTTGGCTCTGGTGCTCCCTCTCCTCTGCTGGTCCCCTCCCCCGCTGAGGCAACCTCAGGGCTCTCCCCAGCTCGGGTGGCTGCAGCATAAGAGAGAGAACGGGGACACCTACTAAATGGGTGACCAAGGTCACCACACAGGTGGCACCTAATCCGGCCACAGGATGCAGCCAGATGACCCTCCGCACCGCACAGAGCGCACATCTGCTTAGAGCAGTTTGCGCTGAAGTGGGTGGGATCACCGCACCTGTGGCACAGCTTCAGCTGCCCCTGGTAAAAGACCTGGCGACCAAGGAAAGCGGCTGATGGTATGTGCGCAACAGTATTGCCTTAATGTTTTAGACGGACTGAGAACGTCCAGGCCCCAGACCAGATGCCAAGCTGATCAAAGTTCTGCCAGGGAACGTCCGTCACTTCCCCGTACCTGCCCAGCCAAGTCATGATGTCATAACAAGAAAGTGATTCGTTACGTGTCAAAACGGTCACTTTCTTTACCATGCTCTGGCGAGATATCGCTTTAACAAAATCTCGCCATCTGGGCTCGTCCTTTACCAGCTCATAATTAGACCAGAAAAGTTCAAGCCCCTCTGGTCTTACAAACCTGATGTGGAACTCAGAGGAGCCGTAGGGGTGGATCAAGGCAAAGATGTCACTGGCCTTCTTTGTCTTTACTATGGCCGCCCCCACTACTGACACAAGTAGGAGCGGGTTTTCTCCGCCATCTTGCCATCTTTCTCTCCTCCTTGCTGGCCCCATTCCACATCAGATATGGGGACTGGCAGTGTAGAGGAGTCACCAGCCGCCCGGACTGCTGGAATGGAGTGAACACAAGACTCACACTTTCTTGCTTTTTTGCGGCTTTTCTTTTTACAGGAACATCCTCACCGAGATCTTCTCCTAAGGTGAAGGCCTCCATCCTCAGGGGTGACCCCTGCCTGACTATGGCCTGTAGTAGCCTCCATCCTCAGGGGTGACCCCTGCCTGACTATGGCCTGTAGTAGCCTCCATCCTCAGGGGTGACTTCTGCCTGACTATGGCCTGTAGTAGCCTCCATCCTCAGGGGTGACCCCTGCCTGACTATGGCCTGTAGTAGCCTCCATCCTCAGGGGTGACCCCTGCCTGACTATGGCCTGTAGTAGCCTCCATCCTCAGGGGTGACCCCTGCCTGACTATGGCCTGTAGTAGCCTCCATCCTCAGGGGTGGCCCCTGCCTGACTATGGCCTGTAGTAGTCCCCCATCCGACAGATCATCATCATCATCATCATCATCATCATCATCAGTTTCTGGCCAAGCCACCTGCGCTGCCATAATACTGTAGCTCTCCTGCATGCTTTGGGGGGTACTTTGGGTGACATCAGAGGGGTCTTCATTCACCACACAGTCCTCCTCCTCCTTACACTACACCAAGTCCTCAGCTTTCACAGCCTCCTCAGCCTCCATTTCTTCTTCCTCACCACTACTACTCTCCCCATCTCCTGCAGCATCACCCCCATTATCCGCTCTGCTGCTAGGGGATTTCATAGTGGCAAAGCAATCCTCATTGTGTAATTTCTCCCTGAACAGGTCACTCCCCTCCGGGATGGCCGCCCACCTCTCCTCTCCTCTATCCCCTCGGGGATGGCCGCCCTCCTCTCCTCTATCCCCTCGGGGATGGCCGCCCTCCTCTCCTCTCCTCTATCCCCTTCGGGATGGCCGCCCTCCTCTCCTCTATCCCCTCGGGGATGGCCGCCCTCCTCTCCTCTCCTCTATCCCCTTCGGGATGGCCGCCCTCCTCTCCTCTATCCCCTCGGGGATGGCCGCCCTCCTCTCCTCTCCTCTATCCCCTTCGGGATGGCCGCCCTCCTCTCCTCTATCCCCTCGGGGATGGCCGCCCTCCTCTCCTCTCCTCTATCCCCTTCGGGATGGCCGCCCTCCTCTCCTCTATCCCCTCGGGGATGGGCGCCCTCCTCTCCTCTCCTCTATCCCCTTCGGGATGGCCGCCCTCCTCTCCTCTATCCCCTCGGGGATGGCCGCCCTCCTCTCCTCTCCTCTATCCCCTTCGGGATGGCCGCCCTCTCTCCTCTCCTCTATCCCCTTCGGGATGGCCGCCCTCCTCTCCTCTATCCCCTTTACCTGGGCACTCAGGGACCTGATCCTGGGAGAGAACTCGGGCTTCTTCCTCTCGGGAGCCGTATTCGCCTGGTACCTGAGAAAGTGCAGATCTTCTCTTGCTGCCTTCAGTTCCTTCCCAAGCTGTTCGTATTCCGCACACTTAGCGGTGATCCGGGAGCAGTACGTGCTGGCAGACTCCTTGGGGCCTCGCTCACCCCACATCTCCACCTGCTGACTCCTGGACACTGCTGGAGTTTTCCTAGCTGCAGTTTTCTTTCCCCCATCACTGGAAGCCATTGCCTGGGGGCCAGGGGCCACATTGCTGCGGACCCTTCCAGATCTCCTCAGTCCACAGGCTGCAGCGCTGGCCGGTAGCTTCTCCTCTCCACCCCCCGCCGGCCTGGTTCGGGAGATGGAGGCCCGGGATTCCCGGGGATCCATGCTGAAAGCCTCTCCCAGGAGCCTGCCACACTCCCGGGGAAGACAGGTGGAAAATCAGCCTCTCTCTCTGGAGCTCAGGAGCACAGACAGACACACCTAGACACTGAGAGTGACCACACCCGCCTATCCTCCAGTCTACTCCAGAGCTGCACTCACTATTCTGCTGGTGGGGTCACTGTGTACATACATTACTCATCCTGTATTATACCCCAGAGCTGCACTCACTATTCTGCTGGTAAGGTCACTGTGTACATACATTACTGATCCTGAGTTACATCCTGTATTTCTTTTATTAAAATTTTAAACATAACAATAAATAAATACAGAAATAACACCCCATATACCATATCTGACCAGAACAAGACAATAAATAGAAAAATGAAACCATAACATAAAGCACCGGTCCATCCCCACACTCATTCCTCCACACAGACAACCCATATACCTATATACAATATATACACCCATATACCTATATACAATATATACACAATATAAACTATTTAGCTAAACATATTAATAAACTATATCCACTACTATATACAAACCTATATATACACTACTATATACTATACACTATACACCTATAAACACACCTATATACACCACTATATATACACCTATATAACTAACTAATTGTGAACCCCCTGGCCCAGTTGCATTGTGCACAACCTAATACCACAGACATAACTCTACTCAACCCAACACCAACTAAACAAGACATCACTACACAAATAAACTAAAACTAAACAAGACACAATGCAAAATAATAACCTACAACTAAACAATACATATGATATTTTTAAATATTTTTTAAATTTTATTTTTTTTTTTTTTTTTGGCCCTGAGCTGGTCCCGCATCCCATGCCCCCAGTACATGATCACGGACGTCCATGAACCAGCCCAGGATTTTATATATATATATAAAAGTCCCAACAAAGTCCCACAGAAGCCCACTCCCCCCTTTTACCCACCACCCAACCTATCACTAAACCCGAACCCCAGGTGCAAACAAAACATATATAATATATACAGTATATACAATTTATACAAACATACAAAGATAATCACAAAGACAATCACAATACACAAACTTTTGAAAAAATATATAACATACTAAACCCAACAATAATGAGACTTCTCAGCCCCACACACAGCCCGAAAGTTCAAGTTCAGCGCCTGCAAGCCGTATACTCCAGTATCTCTACAGCACAAAACAAAAGACTAATGTGCCAGCATCAGCGACCACCAGGAGAGGAGACGCAGACTAAGGAACCTTATAGGCAAAGCCCCTCCAAAGACAAGAGGCCCTACCAGCCCCCCAGCCTCTTGTACTCCAGAGAGCGCACCTTCACCAGGTCACCGAGTGTGCCCCTAACCACCTCATCCACAGGGAGGATTTTACGCTGCGTCGACACTAAACACCGTGCTCTCCACGTGTGGTACCTGACCACTATGCTGACTAGGAATAAAGTGCTCCGGTCCCAGCCACCAAGGTTTCTGAATGCTCCATAGGCCCATTCCGCATAGGAGAGGCGGGCCAACCTGGGCCACCCGATGGAAGCGCCCACCCTGTTGTAAACCTCTGTATTAAAGGGACAATGAAGCAGAAAATGCTCCATGCTTTCCAGCATGCCTCCACACTCCTCCCGGGGACATCCCCGATCCTCAGAGCTCCTGCACTTCAGATTGTCCCTCACATACAGTTTCCCATGGAAGCAGCGCCAAGCCAAGTCCCAAAACTTCAAGGGGATCCTGATGGAATTCAATAGGCCCAAACCAACCTCCAGATCCCGACTTGGGCAATCCTTGAGCGCCAGCGGTTTTTGGAAATGGGACGACAGGACCCTATTGTCAAGGAATTTCCTCGACAGAGTCCTAATCTCCCACATCCCCAAACCCCCACCGACGAATGACCTTCAGAACCAGGGTAGCATAAGCCGGAAGATGCCCGTGTGGTGTGCGGAGATCCTTCACTTGCCCTCCTGTCTCCCATTCCTGGAAGAAAGGCCAAAACCATCCCCTATGGTTTGCAATGTTGGTCTTAAGAAAGGTATTCACCAGGAACACCACGGGGTTGACCATACACAACCCCCCTTGTCTCCTCGTACGGTAAGTAACCTCCCTCTTGACTAGGTTCAGTCTATTCCCCCATAACAGTTGGAAGAACACACTGTAGACCCGAGTCCAGAGCGGCTCTGGCAAAATGCAAACACTGCCCAGATATATCAGCAAAGGGAGCAGGAAAGTTTTGATCAGGTTAACCCTTTCCCTGAGGGTCAAAGACCAACCCTTCCACTGGTCCCAGTTTTGTTTGGGGTAATCCCCTTGGCCAAATTCGATGCCGAGAACTTTTGCAAACTCCTGGGGCTCTGGAAGGGTGTCCAGGAGATCAAATCCAGGATCTCCACCTCCCAGCCAGAGACTCTCACACTTATCCTGGTTGATCTTGGACCCAGATGCCTCTGAGTAGCGCTCCACCTCTGACATCACACACTGCACCTCCTCTTGCGAGGAGACGAATATGGTGACATCATCGGCGTACGCTACCACCCTCAGAGTGGAATCCGGCACCGCAGGGTCCATTCTCACCCCCGTCAACGGTCCACAATCAATCCTCCTAAGGAAAGGATCAATTGCAAACACGTACAACAGTGGGCTCAAAGGGCAACCCTGACGGACACCAGACCCAACCTCAAAAGAGCGGCCAATCCAACCATTCACAAGCGGGAAACTCTCTGCCCCTGCATACAAGGTCTTAAGCCAATCAACAAACCCCCCGGCAGGCCAAATCTCAGAAGAACAGACCAGAGGTACTTGTGGTTAACCCGATCAAACGCTTTTGCCTGATCCAAGAACAGCAAGTACCCCTTCCAGTGACCTGCCCTACCCTGCTCCACAGCCTCCCGGACACCGAGCACAGCACTAAAGGTACTGCGACCTGGAACAGAGCAATGCTGGGCCCCCGAAAGGAGCTGGGGTGCAAACTTCACCAGCCAATTAAACAGAACTTTTGCCAGAATCTTTCTGTCCACACTGAGAAGCGCTATGGGACGCCAATTCTCAATGCGGGACGGGTCTTTACCCTTTGACAAGATGATCAAGGCTGACCTCCTCATTGACCTTGGCAGAGTGCCCGAGGAGAGACGCTCATTAAATACCTCAGTCAAGAGGGGTACCAAAGTGTCCTTAACCCTTTAAGGACCATGCTAACTTTTTGTTTTTGCGTTTTCGTTTTTTCCTCCATGTGTATATAAGACCATACATAGCACTTGCATTTTACACCTACAGACCCACATGAGCCCTTATTTTTTTGCGTCACTTATTGTACTTTGCAATGACAGGCTGAATTTTTCCATAAAATATGCTGCGAAACCAGAAAAAAATTATATGCGCAGTGAAATTGAAAAAAAAACGCTATTATTTTTCTTTGGGGGGGGCTTAATTTTTACGCCGTGTGTCCTATGGAAAAACTTAGTTGTTATATATGTTCCTCAAGTCATTACAATTACAACGATATATAACATGTATAACTTATATTGTATCTGATGGCCTGTAAAAAATTAAAACCATTGTTACCAAGTATACGTTCCTTACAATCTCTCCATTCCCCGGCTTATAGCGCTTTTATCCTTTGGTCTATGCGGCTGTGTCAGGTGTCATTTTTTGCGCCATGATGTGATCTTTCTATAGGTACCTTGATTGCGCATATACAACTTTTTTGATCGCTTTATATTACATTTTTTCTGGATTTGATGCGACCAAAAATGCGCAATTTTGCACTTTGGGATTTTTTTTGCGCTTACACCGTTTACCGTGCGAAATCAGGAATGTGATTAATTAATAGTTCGGGCGATTACGCACGCGGTGATAAAAAACATCTTTATTTTTTTTTATTTGTAAAATGGGAAAAGGGGGGTGATTCAGACTTTTATTAGTGGAGGGGATTTTTTATTAATAAAACACTTTTTTTTAACTTTCCCTTACAGTAATATGAAGCTCCCTGGGGGACTTGTATATACACAGCCACTGATCCCCCTGGGGGCTCCTATATACACAGCACTGATCCCCTGGGGGACTTCTATATACACAGAACTGATCTCCCATTGAGATCAATCCTGTGTATATAATAGAGCAATGATCCATCAGATCGGTGCTCTATTATAATGGTCTGCTGCAGACCATCTGAATAGATTGCCGAGTCGGGATCAGCGTCATTCCGACGCTGAGCCCCGGCCGGCTCATTGGAACGGATCTCACATCCGCGATTGCACTGCGGGGGGGAGATCCCCCACTGGACACCAGGGAGAGGGGGCCACAGCTGCTATTCAAATGCAGCTGTCAGCTTTGACAGCGGCATTTGAATAGTTAATTAGCCGGCCGCGCCGGCTAATACACGCGGTCCCTGGCTGCACTTAGCAACCGGGGACCGCGCGCTGCAGAGAGGGCTCACGCCGGGAGCCCTCTCTGTTTACTCTTAACGGCCGCATGACGGGTATACCCGTCATGCCTCGTTAAGAGGTTAAAGGTCTTATAGAACTCAGATGTTAAGCCATCTGGACCGGGTGACTTCTTGAGGGCAAGACCATTAATAGCCACCCTGACTTCCTCTTCTTGGATCATCTCTGTCAAAACGTCAAGAGAGGGGTCTACCCCTGGTTCAGGGACGGTTTCAGTCAAGAAAGCTGAGGCCCCTATCCCGATCTAGATCCTTCCTCCCCAAGAGGTGCGAGTAAAAGGATCTGTCGACCTCCAGGATCCCTAATCTGGACCTTTTCAGGGATCCTGAACTATCAATCAGTCCTGAGACGATTTTACTATTCACTGACATCTTGCAGTTTCTGTAAGGGTCGGGCGGAGCGGTACTTCCCGTAATCTCTCTCAAAAACCAAAGATGCGTGTCTATCATACTGGCACCTCAGTAGCAAGGCTTTCACTCTGGAGATATCATCACGACTACCTCTAGTCGAGACAAGACGTTCAAGTTTCTTCCTCAGGCCCTGGTACAGGCGATACCTGTCCAGACTCCTGAGGCTCGAGAGCTGGCGGAAGAATCTCGCAACCCTTTTTTTGAACATCTCCCACCACTCTGACTTACTGCTACAAAGGCCCAGCAATGGTACCTGGCTCTGAAGAAAATCCTCAAAGGACTGTCTTATTTCCGCTTCTTCCAAGAGAGACAAATTGAGCTTCCAGTAGCCTCTACCCATCCGGGGGGTCTCTGTGACATTCAGAGAAAACAAAATTAAACAGTGGTCGGAGAACTCCACCTCAACAACGGACACCGCTGAAGAGACGGCTTCCTCCTTTAAATAAAACCTGTCTATCCTGGACCTACAGCTACCCCTATGATAGGTGAATCCCTCGTGGCTTGGTGTATGCCGGATGTGAACATCCACCAGGCGAGCCTCACTAGCTATACTATTCAGGGCAATGCCATCATAAGTCAGCTTTGTCTCTGGAACCTCCCCTATCCTGGGGCCTCGTGACAGCATTGAAGTCCCCTCCAAAGACCACCTGCCAACTTGTAAAAAGATAGGGCTTGATCCTCATAAAGAGACACTTCCGATCCCACTTGGACTGTGGACCATAGATGTTAATAAGGCGAAGTTCTTGTCCCTTCATGAGGACATCTAGAATCAGGCACCTCCCCATTTCTAACTCAATAACCCGTCGGCATTCTCCCGGTGCGGCAAAAAAGACTGCCACCCCGCTATACGGCTCGGCCACAAGAGACCAGTAGGAGGGCCCATTCCTCCATTCCCTTCTGGCTTTAAATATAGATGACATGTCTGTTAGCCTGGTCTCCTGCAAAAAGAAAATGTCAGCATTAATGTGGGCAAAATAATCATAGGCGCAAATCTAGCCGTATCTGACTAAATGCTGGCTATATTAATGGAAGCCAGCGTCAACGGAGAGGGCGCCGCCATCATGGGTGATTGAGTTAGATGGCTTTCTTTTTCCCACTATCCTTTCCATCCTGCCCGCCACCTTCCTCATCTGATGATGGTTTACCTCTCTTTAGTGAAACGGATCCATATCCCCTTTATTTACAATTTCCTCGTCCCCCGACTCTGGGCAGATCCTCCCCCCAAAGGAAATACGTTCTCCAGGGAGAGAGGATTCGACGTCCCCTGCAGGCCCCCCCATCACCGAAACAACCAGAACCTCACCCTGTGCCTCCTGCACCTCTGAGGAGGAAACATCTTGGAGGGTTTGGAACCGGTTTGAGAGACCAATCAGAGGGAGGATGGTTGTACCTTCCTTTGGCACCTGGGGGGTGGGAGAAGATCTTACATCTTCCCTTTTCTTATTCTTTTTAGTACCCCGCTGTGCTCCACCCATCTCCCACTATCCTCATCCGCGCTCTCACCATGGGAGGACAGTGGAGAGATGGCACCTTCTTCTTTCCGAATCCTCCAAATCTCCTCATCCAGATCACTGTCCCTCAGAGCCTCAGCAGGAAGATTGGCCTCAGGGATGAGGTCAGAGGTCACCACAGTTGCCCGAGGCTCCTGAGACTCCCCCATCTCCCTCTCCCTTTGGCGCTTATCCCGACGCCTCAGTTGGGCTGGCGTCTTTTGCTTACTTTTCTTCCCTGGCTCTTTTACTCCTTCACCTCCGCCAGCTGCCCCCCCAGTAGATTCATCCTCACGACCTTTCTCCACCGGGTAACAACTGCGTTGGCAAAGGAACGAGGGCAGCGACTGAATGGGTGACCTAAGTCACCACACAGGTGACACCTAATCTCCACACAGGATGCAGCGAGATGGCCTATTTCCCCACACAATGAGCACTTTATCACTGTGCACCTAGCACTGAAATGTGTGGGGTCACCGCACCTGTGACAGAGCTTAGGCTGACCCTGGTAGAAGACCTGGATTCGATCCCTTCCTAGGAAGGTGGCAGATGGTATATGGGTAACGGTGTTTCCTGAATATCTAAGTTTGACCATAAGGTCCAAGCCCCTGACCAGATGCCATATTCGTCCCTGTTCTTTTTTGGGACTTCCACCACCTCTCCATACCGGCCAAGCCACGTCATGATGTCAATACAAGAGAGGGATTCGTTACGGGTTAAAACGGTCACTCTCTTGACGTTATTTTGGCGAGACACCGCCTGAATGGCAAAGTCTCGCCAGCCGGGCTCATCCTTTACCAGCTCAGAGTTCGACCAAAAAAGCTCAAGCCCCTCCGGCCGAACAAAGCTGATATCGAATTCAGGGGTACCAAAGGGATGTATCAAGGCAAAGATGTCGGCTGCCTTGAAGCTCATCCTCAGCAGGAGCTCAACAACTTTAGATCTTGGGGGACATGTATCACTGCCTCTCCACCTCAGACGGACCACATTCCTTCGGACACCGCCCGGCCCGGCTGTTGGGAGAGACCACACAGTTTCCCTACCCCTTTCCTCTCGGAAGGCTGCAAGGCCATGCCTTTCTATCAAGAAAGACAGATCAACCTCCCTACCCTCTACATTGATTTTTCTCTCCCCTCTCTTTAAGGCCTGCAGGACACGTCGATGCAAGTCACCATCCCCAGGGCCCGAGGACGAGGAAAGCACCCCACTTCCCGCTGGGGGTGCAACTGGACCAGGCCCTATGCTCCCACCACTAATCTGTACCCCTTCACCACCCTCCTCCACATAATCCATACCCACACCAATACCACATGTCACACTGCCCCGACCACCCTCCAAAAGCCCCAGACAGATTCCTTCCCACATTCACTCCTGCCTTCCCCCCCAACGTTAATTCCCCCATTCACACTGGGTGGACCGGTGTGTTCTGGGACAGAAAGAGATTTTGTACCATCAGCGTCATTGGGTACCAGGACCGGAGCCACCTCCACAGGACAGGCCACTGGTCCCTTTAGAAAGGACCGAACAGCCTGCCTGGACTGTTTAGAGGCAGCCCCTGCCCTATCTGCTGGTACCCTCTGCCTCATCAGTACTAGAGTCCTCCGCACGATCTGGTCCAGCAGCACCAATACAAAATAAAGGCTTAAGTCCAGTCTTTCTTTTGGGAGGCGAAGGCATCTTAGCCCCGGCAGCATCCCGACGACGACAACGCTGCCCCAAGGAACAGCAGCGCCAAGAGCCACCGGAGCTCCCGCAGCTGACACCGGCACACACCCGCTCCCCCCTCCCATCAGGGAGCGAGCTGATGTACCAGTGCCTTTAACGTTACTGCTCACCGCTGGGCCACCTTTCCTACCACTGCCCGCCGCTGGGCCAATATCACTGTCCGACCTTACGGCGGTTCCTCACCTGCTCCACCTCTGCTACTGCAAACAGAGATGGAGCTTACCGCCATACTAGACTCCATACTCTCCCCATTCTCCTGCACTGAGTCCACAACAGAACTCAGGCGGGCTGAGTATGGGGTTCACACAGTGAGCTGACCCTGAGGCCAGTCCGGGGGGCACAGGGAGGGGGGAATATACAAATGTTACCTGCTCCTGAAGCTTGGTGGTCTTTACCTTGGTCTCC